>NW_027202271.1:36018263-36257057 GCF_024711535.1 Dipodomys merriami
GTTTATTTTTTTGCCTGGTATACTTTCTGAAAAATAATATCTTAACTTTTCCTTCAGCTTGACTGAACTGTAGAGTTTTCTTCTTGTCTTGAAGCATCTGACCTCTACTTTGTCTAATAGGACAAAGGAACATGAATTTATGAATTGTTTCTTGTCTCCTTTTGGTGTAAATTTTCTCTCAGCCTTTTGTCAGTTTTGTAACCCAGAAATGTCTTTCTCTAGGAATAGGGAGTCATTTCTTTGAAATATAACCATCAAGAAGGAAAGCGCTCCTATTTCCTAGTCTCTGTGGGTGGGTAAGTGTCTATCTTTGCTATCAATCTGCAAATACAGATAACCTAATTACATTGACCAAATCTTCCCTTCCTATCCCACAGTACTAGCCCATGTCGAGGTGTCAGTCTTTTTCTTTTGTTTCAGTGATAGTCTGATAAGTTGTTTCTATGCTGAAACCTCTATTTTATAAAGAAATACTTCCAAAAGAAGTAGTTCCAGTGAAATATGTGTTGCTATTTAAAATCATATCTAGTTCTCTCTCTCTCTCCCCCTCTCTCTTTCAATTTCTCTCTCTTTCCTCCCTCTCTCCCTCCCTCCCTCTCTCTCATTCTCATTTTCTTCTGATTCTTGTCCTGGGCCTTGAATTTAGGGCCTGGGTGATGTCTCTTAGATTCTTAGCTTTTTTTCCTCTCAAGAGTAGGACCCCTTGAGTCAGTACCCCACTTCTAGCTTTTAAAAAATATTGGTTTTTGTTTTGTTTTGTTTGCTTTTGTTGTTTTTGTGTGTGGTTAATTTGAGGTGAGTCCTGCTGACTTTCTGCCTGGGCTGGCTTTTTGAGATAAGTATCTCATCAACTTTCTTGCCTGGGCTGGCTCTGAACGGTGATGCTCAGGTCTCAGCCTTCTGAGAACCAAGAATTAGAGATGTGAATCACTGCTTCCTGGCAGTTGTTTCTTTTCAACCATTCCTATAATTTAAAATGTGCCTGCCCATTTTTCATGCTCAGAAAATTCTGTTGTGATGGATTCACAGCCTTTTGTCACCTACAGATTGAAAAGTAGGAAATAAGGAGAGATAAGGCCTCTGGCAGACAAGAGGGAAGAAATAACACGTTCGATTAGAGGGACAGAAGGAAGAAGAGATGCACAGACATCTCTGCTCTATCTCTGTCACTTCCTAATGTAGCATAGACAAGCCTGAAACAAGCCTCTTTTTACTTTTCAAGCCCTAGAGCTTGAAAGTAGGACCTTACCCTCCTGCTCATGGTTGGTGCTCTACCACTTGAGCCATGCTTCCAGTCTGGTTTCCTGGTTATTTTGGAGAGCGAGTCTCATGGACTTTTCTTTAGGGACTGGCTTTAAACTATGATTTTCTGAACTCAAATCTTCTAAGGATCTAGAATTACAGGCATGAGACAGGAAAATAAAAGTTTATTTTCCTTTTTTGGGGGGGGTATGATTGGGGAAGGGGATTGAAATCAGAGCCTCATGCTTACCAGACAGGTATTCTACCACCTGAGACCTGCTCCTACCCCCCAATCCTTAAGTTTACATAAGCAAATTTCCCAAAGCCTTGATCTTTGCTATTGGAATGGCCCAATTAGAACTCACCTATATAAAAATCTCTTCTTTTAATCTGGAACCCTGGGTCTTGTACTTTCCACAAGCTAGGCATTCATTGACAAATTCTGGAATAAAATCATCCCATTAGTGTTCTTTTGTTCCTTCTATCAGATTATGAATCAATTCTTCATCATCAAGATTGGAAAGAAAACTCTGTGATTCTTTTATTTCTTGAGATAGAGACAATAACTACAAATTCTAGCAGAAACAAATAAAATTCCTTTGAACCTGATAATTATTAGTTGAGACTATCACCAATTCCCAAATGTTATACATCATACTTTAGTCAACTTATTAAACTCCTAAGCGTTCCAAATTTATTATCAAGTTTTTACATTTTGTAAGTATCTATTGTCTGATTTCACTGACAAATCCATGCAAAACTCTGAGAGGGAACAAGAGCTATCTATTATGGAGATCCTTTTCTTCTTCTTTTGAACAGCCCCTTCTACCCTGTGACTTTCTTAAGTCTAAATTTCTGATCAAATACCATCCTACAACTGAGCATTTTGTTCTTCATAGCTATTGTTTTCATGCTGCTAAAGATTTCCCTGTTCCCTTCTCATTTGGCATAACTCCACACAATCAACTTAGTCCCAGTGAACTTGGTTGAACCATATGTCACCTATATATTAACTTGCTGTAAAAAAGATTTTCGCCTTCAAAATTAAAAATGCATTTTCATGTACTTATAATTCCCTATTCATCTCTAAATATAAAAAGTAAAAAATACAAAAAATGTAGCTAAAGGATTCACCTCTCCTATACTAATTATTTTAGTAATTGGTATCACAGAAGTCATATTTTATACAAAATAATTCATTTTGAGATATAAAGAACACATACACGTGTGCACACATACACACACATACACACACACTCACACACACACACACACACACATATTTACTTTGGGGGCTATGATAGAACCAGATCTAAACGAATGTGTACTGAATGACTCATAGCAAGACTTAAGATAGAGAATTTACTTCTTTTTCTTAGATCCAAATGTCAAGACTCAATTGAGATCCTTCCTTAAAAATCTTCAGCCAATGTTAGCATTTCATCATGTGTCTATTGGCCATTCTTATTTCCTCTTCAGAGAAGTTTCTCTTTAACTCTTTAGCCCACTTATTTATTGGGCAGTTGTTTCTTTGAGGATTTGTTGTTGGGGATTTAATTTATTGAGTTTCAGGTATATTTTAGATATGAGACCCTTGTCCATTGTATGTCTAGTGAAGATATTCTCCCAATCTGTGGGCTTTCTAGTGATCTTGCTAGAACCCCAAGATAAGGACACAAGTGGTGTTTTCTTTCTTGTTATTGTTTCTAATGTATTTGTAAGGTGATTTTTTTTTGTTGCTTTGTATATCCCTCCCCCACGGTATAACATCTGTTTTTACTGTATTTGATGTTGGTATAATTGGGTGGGGGGTGAAGGGAAAGAACAAATTGTTTAAATAGGGATACATGTGGACCGATTGAAACAATGAGATGTACAAGATATTATGTCGAAAAATGAACTGTACAACTTTGTGGGGGGAGTGTAGTCGTGGAGATGGGAGGGCAAGGATGGTAGGGGAAAAACAAAGGAGGAGGAAACAATGCTTGATAAGAAATGTACTCATTACCTTGTATTTTCACATTAAAAAACGTATTTAAAAAATCTTCAGCCATTATACTCTATAAAACAGTGCTCAGCTTCCAATTCTCAGCAGGTTAGCCATGCCCTAGCTAGCTGCTAAACATAAGCCAAATACAACAACATGAATAGGAGCAGAGGGGATATGTAGTTCTGCAAGAGGGTCAAATTCATGGTTCAAATGAAAGCCTCAACACATAGAAAAGTGAAGTATCTGTACTGAGCGCAGTGGATGGTCCTGTGGGACGACACTATGTTTTATTCTACCTTTATTATGTAAAGGATTCAGAGAAATTGGAAACAAAATACATGTAAGCCACCCACAAGGGCACTCACACACAGATCATTTTCATTTGACAAAAGCAAAACTAGTCAATGCTAAGGATTGAACGACCTCTCAGGAGACATCACTTATTAATATTACTGAGAGATACATAGAAATTTCTGACTTTCATACTATGGGAAATGTGAGCTGATGATAGCAATAAAAAACGTTTTTTTCCTGATCTACATTCCCAGGGCTCATTTTTTTCCCTTACATATTCTACTGTAACTCTTAATTATATTTAACCCTTATCATTACTTATTCACAATTAGCCTGTAATCTTGCAGGGTATATTCCACCTTCACTTTCTTTTTAGAATTTTCTCTGACATTTTGAGTAAGCTATGGAAATGTCTTTTTTCTACTTTTCAATCAGAGTGAAAAAAGAGGAAAAAAATTGCAATGCTAATTCATTGTGCTTTGATTCAATAAAGAAAATGTCTCTCAAAACATTTGGTAGCTTAAAATCATTAAAATACCTTATTAATCACAATTACCATTAGGAAGGGTGAAAGTGAAATGTGATAAATGTGATTTAAGAATTAGTTTTTGTTTGTAAGATACACTACCCAGGAAAATATGGTAAATCAAATTAGGCTATTATTTTGGCGGTTCTGTTTAGCATCCTAGAAATTAGCAAGGAGATTTAAGCAGAGTTCATCTGTAGAGGCTAAGTTTTAAGAACAAATTCCAGGGAAGGAAAAATACAATAAATAATCTACATATTTGTGAAATACACACAATGCACAAAAGTATCAATATCTTTATTCTTGATACTGATGGAGTATAATGTGAATTCAAAAACAAAGCTCAGCCTTATTGAGGAAAGTAGTTTCATGTAGAAGTTATACACGGTTATTGTACCAAAAGAAGTAAATGGTATGGTCAGAGAGATGCGAGAGCTGCCAAAAAGATTCTGAGGCCTCTTTCCCCTGTATTTGAATCTTCTCAACTGGACCTTTCTCTGCCAAACTTCTCTTAGACTTTTCCTCTTGGACCCTTTGCTCGAAGTGCTGGGACTTCTTTCAAGTCCTTGATCATTGTGAGACCTTCTTTCTTTTTATCCTTTCTTTTTTTAAAAAAATAACTTTTTTATTGAGAAAATGCTGTACAGAGGGTTTACAGTTACATGGGCAAGGTAATGAATACATTTCCTATCAAGCATTGTTGCCTCCTCCTTTGTTTTTTCCCTACCATCCCTTCCCTCCTACTTCCACAACTACACTCGCACCCCTGCCAGCCTAAATTGTAAAGTTCAGTTTTCAACAGTGTCTTGTACATCTCATTGTTACAAAAATAGACCTTTTTTTCTTTTGTGTTTATTATGATTATTATTGAACTTATAGCTCCAGCTCTCTGGACTCCTCCCTTTCCACTTAAGGGTTCCCTCCTCTTATCCTGGGTTTGCTAGCGCTGCTGTGGTTCATCTGACACACTATCTAAGCATGCTTACATGCAGGAAATGCGATTTCCAGATTAAAATTTCTCTTTTAGATGGAGAATGCCAAGGAAGGAATGTTAAGAAGCTACACATAGGTAGAACAACATCTTTTACTTGTGGAAATTCACATAAAACAACCACACACACTATTTATACTAAATGGTATCTATATGTGCAATCCAGTTTTTCTTCCATTGCAATTCAATCATGTTTGGAATTACTGTAGAAAAAGTGAGAGTAATCCAAATGTGTGTGTGTGTGTGTGTGTGTGTGTGTGTGTGTGTGTGTGTGTGTGTGTGTGTGTGTGTGTGTGTGTATAATGCACCATAAAATGACTTTAAATAAATTTAAACTATCTGAAATAGAACCAGTGCAACAGCAATACTCACAAGACAATATGACAATATGTTAGAAATGAACTTTACATGAGGGGGCCAGTTTGTGGGGGAGGGAAAATGGAAGAAAAATGAGGAAAGAATAGCAACGTTCAACCAGAAATATACTCATTTACCTTACGTATGTAACTGTAGCCCCTCGGTACATCACCTTGGCAATAAAAATGAATTAAAAAGAAGATCATTTTTGCCATTGCAAGAATTTCTCAGTGTAGATGAAAAAGAGGGGAAGCACAAAATTGCATTTAATGTTCTCATCGTGTACTTAGTGATTTATGTTTAAGCCGTTGGCAGGAAAGGAAGGTCAGCCCTAAAACAAGTAGACCTCCCATACCATGTGTTTCTAAGCTTACAGTTTTCTGAGAGCAGCAATTCCTCACATTCAAATATTCCATTCTTGATAATAATTGGGAACGTCAGAGTGCTTGGCAACCAAATACAGAGAATACTGATTTGAAAACCATTATCTATAGACTGAAAAGAACCACCTATACATTGCAAACAATCATCAATAAAACAATTATCTATACCTCAGAGTATTTGGCATCAAAACATTGAGCATTTGGGAGAGATGGGAGAGAATGATAATAGAATCAGAACTAACAAGTTCAGACTATCTTCCTACCTTTAAAAGTTCTCTGGAACTTCAGAATACATTAAAAATTTCACACATCCTATTTATATAGAATATGCTTTGGGCATTTTTTGTTGCATATTTAGTCTGTCGCTTTGGCATCATTTATATATTTTTATATAAACCTGAATTTCAGTTTCTCTTGCTCCTGTTTCTTTGTGTTTTATCGTAATTGTTTCATAGTGCTTTGTAACATTCCAATAATATTACTTGTCCATATATGCCATTTGCTCAGAAAAAGGCTATCTTCTTTGAGAGCTCCCATCATTCCTGAAAAATTACACCTGTCTCCTCTCACAGTTAAAGATAAACTATGTAACTTCTTGGAAAACTACTGAAAATGCTAACTTGTAAGTCACATAATAGGACAAAATAAATCATCTAACCCAAATGGAAACTTCAGCATGTATACTTAGATATGGTATACAGTATCTTGGGTAACTAAGACAAAGCACAAATTCAAAAGCATTGTATTATTTTTAGAAAATGGTGCACATTGTCCCATAAGGAATAAAATTAAATTCCTGCCCTGCTTTTGCATAAATACAGCTACAGAGTATGTACAGCTAGTAAATTAAAAAGAAGAAAATGAGTCATGGTGCTGCTTTTTTAAGTCATCGGGTTATTGGAATGTATGAAGATATACCTGATTTTTAGAAATAAAAAATACTTTTTTTCAGGAAATAAAAGTGATCTCTTTACAGATGAATTGGCTTTTCTGGGAAGACAAACTGAAAATGTTCAGAAATCTGTTGTCCTGTATTGATTTAAAAGCATGATGCAATTTTATACACATATTTATAATTGCCTAGAAGAGGTTAAAATTTAAAAAAAAGGTTCTGTCTGTTACAAAGGCATGGCTTAGATTAGACTGGAAAAATTTAAGGCTTGCACGGAAAATATATACAATGCAGATTTTCTACTGAAAATGGGAAACTTGCTATCAAGGATTTTTTGTTAAAAGCAGTTGGTTGTCATGGTAGCGAGACTCCAATTCAGATACTAATGGAAAAGAATGTATCATGTGGTGGTATTAGGATCAGAGTGGCAGGGGAGAGATTTATTTTCTTTTAATTTGAAATTAAAAAAAAATAAGAGTAAGGATGTTTAGGAGAGATCTTAATCCAGCTGAATGCCACAGGAAGTCCAAAATGGCCAGGACTTTGGGAGATAGTAATAGAAGGTCTAGGTCAGCCAGTCTTATCTGAAGCTCTTAACTGAGGTGTGAGCTCAGAGCTACTTGATAGAGGAGGAATAAAGATATAGAATGAGTATTTAGATCCCAGATTTGCCAGGCATATTAATTGTCTACAATTTTACATAAATTTCATATCTAATAGAAGCAAATGAAAATACATATCCAGGTGTCCTTTTAAGGTTTTCAGAGATGGAATTTATAAACTATAGACCTCAAGTGAATAAGAGCAACATCAATATAAAAGCTTCCTAAGAAAGCAATACCTTCTACTTCTAAGATGTAAGGTATACACCCTATTTGGGGAACAATAAAATGCAAAATAAACCCCACGGTTATATCTTAAACTGGAGTTTAAGACAGGAATTCTGTGCACTATTATCTGATTCCAAATAAATTTAGCACGTTGATTAGCACCTATAAACTTCACACAGTTTGCCTGATTTTTAATTCCTTTTCAAAGTGAATGAAGTTTGACAAAAATATTTTCCCTCTTTGAAGCTTATTTCTCCTTCTTTCTTACATCTCTACCACCTGCATTTGTCTAGCAAAGCCAGCCTGAAGAATCTGTGCTCCCCTGGAGATCCCTGTCCTTCCTGTCTTGGACAATCCAAGATCCGCACTGTCTGGGCAACTTGGACTTCCCACACTTTCCACAGAAACACTCATGTCCTTCTTTTGCCAAATGCCTTGGATTTAGATGGAAAGGACACAATCCTAGTTTTAGTACAGATTATAATAAAAGAGAGGTAATGACTAGGATACAGATGAGCATCTGTGTCCATTTTGTCTCAGGTTACCAAAGCCACCACATATGCTTCTGTCTGTATGGTGAGGAAATGTTTCTCTGGCCATGTAAGTGGTAGGCAATCAATTCTGCTTGGCATTTGACTTGCCAAAGCATGAACACTGTCTTAGGTTTTGTCATGTAACCTTTGGTAATCGGTATAGCTAGCAGTAATTTGCTTTGAAGCAGGAAAAGTCACAGCTGGCATAAATACTAACAGTTCCAAAAAACACCCACTGGAACTCAGATTACTTTCTAGAAGGGGCAATAAATGCAGTACAGTGATCATTGCAGCTACCGTTTACTGAGCATTTACTACGCAATGTTCATTCTATCTAAATAATTTTATTAACTCAAATTTTCAGAATAAACTTATGGGACCCAAGTTTTCATCTCCCCATGTCAGATGGGCTTTATGAAGATTATCTCCCCCCAAAATATCCCTTAAATAAAGAAAAAGAACCAGAAAGCACTTTAGAGCTGGCTCATGCCAACACCAGGGCTCCTCATGCTTTATTTCTCTGAGGTTTTTAGTGATGTAACATCGAAATCTGAAAAAATGTGCCCTGAAAAGTTGCCAGTCTTTCCATTTCCTAACAAATGGGGCAATATCATTCTTTCTGATGGAGGCATAGAATTCCATTGTGTAAATACACCACATTTTCTTGATCCATTCATCTACTGAGGCCATCTGGGTTGGTTCCATGTCTTAGCTATGGTAAATAATGCTGCAATAAACATGGTTGTGCTGGAAGCTTTGGTACATCCTTGTTCATAATCGTTTGGATAAATGCCCAAAAGTGGGATTGCTGGGTCATAAGGAAGCTCTATGTGGAGTCTTTTGAGGAACCCTCATACTGCTTTCCAGAGTGGTTGAACAAGTTTACACTCCCACCAACAATGCAGTAAGGTTTCCTTGTGTCCACATCCCCTCCAGCATCTGTTGTTATTAGAGTTCTTGATTTTAGCCATTCTAACTGGGGTGAGGTGGTATCTCAATGTTGTTTTGATTTGCATTTCTTTTATGGCTAGAGAGGTTGAGCATTTCTTCATGTGTCTACTGGCTGTCCTTCTTTCCTCTTCAGAGAAGTTTCTCTGTAAGTCTTTAGCCCACTTATTTATTGGGCAGTTGTTTCTTTGAAGATTTGTTTTTGGGGGATTTAATTTTTTGAGTTCCAGGTATATTTTAGATATGAGACCCTTGTCTGTTGTATGCCTAGTGAAGATATTCTCCCAATCTGTGGGCTTTCTATTGATCTTGCTAGCTATGTCCTTTGCCATGCAGAAGCTCTGCAATTTCATGCAATCCCATTTGTCCAAGCCAGGCCCAAAGAAACATAGGTCCCATGGTTTCCCTTACTTGCAATAAATAGTATATGTCTGAGTCAAGCAGAAAAGGTCAGATAAGTTGATGTTAGGGGAATGAACCCTAAGATAAGTATTCAAATGTTTTTTGTTTTTTTCCTTTCATGCAATTGTTTCTAACATATTTATAAGATGATTTCCATGTTGCTTTGTATGTCCCTGCCCCACAGTATAACCCATGCTTTCACTGTATTTGATGTTGTATAATTTGTGAAGGGCAAGGGAAAAACAAATCGTTTAACTAGGGATACAGGTGGACCCATTGCCACAATGAGATGTACAAGTCGTTATGTCAAAAAATGAACTTTACAACTTTGGTGGGAGTGGGGAGGATTGGGTGGGGGGAGGGAGGGAGTATGGGAAGGGATGGGAAGGGGAAACAAAGAGGCGACAATGCTTGATAAGAAATGTACTCGTTATCTTGCCCATGTAATTGTAACTCCTCTTTATGCTATTCTCACAATTAAAAAAAATGTTGCCAGTGACTACACTTTAAAGAGAGTGAAAAGATGCAGATATAAAGATTTCCAAGTCCATATTTTAAAATTCATTTTAAATTAAAGTAAGATTGCTGGGTACTGGTGGCTCATGCCTCTAATCCTAGCTAATCAAGAGGCTGAGATCTGAGGATCATTGTTTGAAGCCAGCCCAGGGAGAACAGTGCATGAGACTCTTATTTCCAATTAACCATATAAAGCTGGGAGTGAAGCTGTGGCCCATGTGGTAGACAGCTTGAACACAAAAGTTCGGGCAGAGGCCAAGACTAGAGTTCAAGCCCAATGCTAACCCCCCCCCCCAAATGGAATAAGATCAAAAGTCTAGTCACAGTTTTATCCATGTATAGTTAATAACAAGGAGTCGCCATTACTTCTAATAATTCTAAATGTGAAAAAAAACTTTATTCTACTACCTATTACATCATTGTTATGCTTCTGTAGGAGTCTACTGCTTACCTTCTGTGCTACTACCTTCTACTTCTTAGAGATTGCTTCTCTTGATTTTAAGGAAATCAACTTTTTAAATAATGTATCCATCAAAAATTTAAAATTATAGGTAAACATTAATGAGTTTAGCCAGGCACCTATGCCTCATGCCTGTAACCCTAGCTACTTAGGAGGCTAATCTGAAGATCACAAGTTGAAGTCAGCTGGGACAGGAAAGTCCATGGGACTCTAATAAATCAATTTAATCACCAGAAGCCAGACTGGAGCTGTGGCTGGCATAGGAGAGCATTAGCTTTGAGTAAAAAAAAAGCTAAGGAGAGTGCCTGAGTTCAAACCTCAGAATCCCCACAAAATAATGAGATGATGATGATGATGATGATGATGATGATGATGATGATGATGATGATGATGATGATGATGATAGTAATAATAATATGAGGTTAATGGCAAAGGAAAATTGTATGGTCAGCTAGGAAAATGTCAAAATAAATGATGAGAAAGACTGGGCTTAACAGCCATTTTCCCTCAGTACCACACCCAACTGCTTTTCAAACACAATACGACAAAACTAAAACAAGCACAATGTTGTCACACAGTAAGCAAAATTAAGTGATATTTTGTTAGTTTTTACATGGACTTGTATGTGGTTCCTTACTCTAGTAATACATAGTCTCAGTTATTCTATCATTTAATATTTCCTAAAATCACTCTTCCAATTTGGTTCTGCCTATTTAACATCATTTTAAAACTTCTACTTCATTTATTTTTAGATAATATTTAGTATAAACTTGGTTTTTACAAAAAGTCCTGAGAAATCTTTATTGGGACTGGACTGAGAAGGCACACACACACACACACACACACACACACACACGCGCGCGCGCGCGCACACACACACACACGCACACACACACACATTATGTTATTTTATCCAAATTGTTAAAATTAGTGGCAAAAATTGAGAATAGTATTTCCCTGTTGTCCTTTTAAATATCTATATGCTTTAAGAATAGCTCCTATTTTTATTTCTGTTTTTGTTGTTGTGGTGGTTGTTGTTTTACAGACTCCAAAGCCTCAGAAATGCTGGGTTAACTACTCAGTAGGAGACTTTTATATAGACATGAATCTAATGTGTATTTCATAGATTTGAGACCTAACGTTCAATAAATATTGGTTAGGCAATGTTGATGCAGTATTATTGAAGACCTGTATACATTATGGTCATTTTCATATTCTATGATTACTTAATGAAAATTTTAATTTCTGCAACAAGTGAATTCTTTTTTCTCTCTGTTGCTAGAGACCCTGGGTATAAAGTCTGGCTCTAGATCTGAATGATTTATTTCATTAAAAGAAAAATTATATATATGAAAGTAAATATGTTTGGAAAGACTTGGAAAAATTATAAGTGAAGTAAGCCAGGCACAAAGAAACATAGGTCCCATGGTTTCCCTTATTTGCAATAACTAGTACATGTCTAGGACAAGCAGAAAAGGTCAAAAGCTATGTACATATGATCAGATAAGATGATGTTAGGCGAAATGAACTCCAAGATAGGGACACAAAATTTTTTCCTTTCTTGCTCCTGTTTCTAACATATTTATAAGGTACTATGTGATTTTTTTGTTTCTTTGTATGTTCTTCAGCCATGGTATAACCCCTGTTTTCACTGTATTTGATTCTGGTGCCCTGAATCTTGTACATACACTTCTCTGATTTGGGGAAGGGAAGGGAAAAAAAATGCTTAAATAGGGATACAGGTTGACCCATTGTCACAATGAGATGTACAAGACACTATCTTGAAAATGAACTTTACAACTTTGTGGGAGGGGGGAGGAGTTGTGGAGGTGGGGAGGGAAGGGATAGAAGGGGCAAAATGAAGGAGGAGGCAACAATGCTCGATAGGAAATGTACGCATTACCTTGCTCGTGTAACTGTAACCCCTCTGTACGATATTTTTACAATAAAAAACATACAAAAAGAAAAGAAAAGAAATTTGTTTTTAGCTTTGGCCAAAACTAGGGAGAGAAAATGTCTAATGTGCTCTCTGCCTTTCCCATAGCAGTGTCAACTTAGGGAAAACATGAAAGGATGGCCAGATTTGCACACGTGGACTTAGCTGTGAAACCAGTACAGTTATCAGAACTGGGAGACCGGTATAGCCCTTCTCCTCCTGCCAGAGGCTGGGGCTTCTGCGATGAGCCATTTTTTTAATGCCCAGCCTAGGTGCTTCTGTAGCGAATGGGTGCTAAAACAGGAATTTTTGGAAACAGCTTCTAAAATCCTAGGGCCCAGTTAACCTTCTGACATTTATCCATTTTCCTAGTGGTGTTTTGGTGGCTCTTTTTTCACACACCGTCTGTCTGACACCTATAAATATGTAATGTTCCTATTACATCTAATTATTTTTGTTTTTCTTTGTGTTCTAAACTGTACTTGACCTCATATTAGTTTGGGTACTGAAGCTATTTTTTATTTTTACTTTATTATTTTTTCTTTGTTTTTAAAAATCTACAAAATAGTTTAAAAGGAGGGTTACAATTTGACAGGTCAATTTATGTTCCCCATGTTTCTTAATCATTCCTACCCATCCCCCATAATCCTTCACCTTGGAGGTATGTTACCTTTCTACTCCCTTTATCACATATGTACTTTGAGACTTTATGACCGTATTTATTCCCCAATCATTTATCTTTTTGTTTCAGCTTCCTGTTAATTTTGCTAAACTGCCAGTTCATTATTACAAGGATTTATTCCATGGAGTTGCACTCCTGTACATGCAATAGTTTAGTCGGCTTTATTGGCTATATATGTTGTGGGTTTTTTGTTGTGTTTTGTTTTGTTTTTAACCATTCTTTGAATTCAGTGCCTCACACCTGTTGGACTTGCTTGCTTAAAGCAAGTGCTTTCCACCTGAGCTACATCTTCAGCCCCTGTAGCCACTTTTTGATTGGAATTGCATCTTATATGTTTTTGTGTTCTTTTACTTTTAACCTTTGTCTCTATATTTAGAATATTCTTTATAACTAGCTAGGAGCTAGTTATTTATATTTAGGACACATTCTGTGCAATTGTCAATGTAGTTGAGTTTCATTCAACCCTCTTTCATTTGCATGTTATTTATGCTGTGCCTTTTCTATCCTTTCTCTGCCTTCTGTGCTTTTTTTTTTTTAAATAGTGTTCTCTTTTCTGTTCAGTTTTTGTTCTGTTGTCTTACCTATTTGTTTTGTTTTGCTTGGATTTAATTTTGGATGGTTGCTCGAGGGTTTATAATGTGTATCTTTTATTAACTAGTATTTTACCTTCAAATAAATAATATGCTTTCATATATATTATAAAATGATTCCCCATCCCCTTCTCATGTAAGCAGTCATTTTTGTCTACCTGAATTTTCATTTATATTAATCAATATATTTACCATTCTTAGCTCTTCCCATTCCTTTGTGTAGATTTAAGTTCCCATATGGAATTGGTGGCCTAAAAAAAGTCATTTTCATTGTTCTTGTAATAAAAGTATATTGATAATCAATACTCAGAGTTTATTTGAAAACCTTGTTACCTTAGTTATAAAAGATTTTATCCCAGACATGGTTTCTTATTTCCCCCATTCCTTGTTTATCTTTCTTTTTAAGTAGGAATTTTACCTTCATTTTAAAAATGGTACATTGCCTCTAGTATTGCTGGAAATCTAGTATTGATTCTCAAGGCCAGAAAGACACCTGTAAGAAAAAAACATGGCAGATAAAGGAGATGGCACTGCATGGTGCTGCGGAAAGATGGCACTCAGATAATCTTCAGTCATCATATGGGTTTAGACAAGAATTTAGGTTTAAATAGAGGAAGAATTAGGATCAGAGGACAAAGGAAAACACAGTTTAAGTATCTAGATTATAGGTGAAGCCTAACTCCTCATTATCTCAATTCTGGTTCTCTAGAAATGACTTCTTTAGCTCCAGGGTGCAGTCTGAGCATGGTTGGTAGTGATTTTCATTTAGGGATGGCCTGTTCTTCAAAGGTATGTTATTTTTCATAGGTAAGTTAGCTCTTTGTCATAAAGATGTTATCTATAAGTCCTGATTTTCCTGAAACCAAGGCGATTTCATAGTAGCTGTGGAAAGGAACAGCCTAGATCAATGATAAACAAAATGGAGGCAGTTGTCCTGCTTTTCAAGGAAGTAAAAATCAGTTTTTAAGTATCTGTTACAAACACACTTTCAATAGACTGAATGTGGTTTGGCTCTAGGGTGAAAACAACATTAGGCTTTGAGGTGTGAATACTTATTGAGATTGATATGATATATTGTTACTACCAGATCTAGTCTTTAGTAAGCTAGGAAGTTTAGTTGCATGTTATGTTGTCTTTGCATTTTTACATTGCACATTAGTACATTTGGAATTACTGTAAAGAAATACCTGAGACAGGCTATTTTTGAAGAAAGAGATTTATTTAGCTTACAGTTACAGAGATTCATAGTTGTGGTGCTACCAAACTTAGGTTTGGTAAAAGATCTCATGGCAAATCAGAATGGCAGGAGTGACCACATTGCTAGTCAAACAAGAACTAACTAGACTTTTGAGGACCTCCATACTGCTTTCCAAAGTGGTTGAACAAGTTTACACTCCCACCAACAATGCAGTGAGGTTCCCTTTAGACCACATCCCCTCCTGCATCTGTTGTTATTAGAGTTCTTGATTATAGCCATTCTAACTGGGGTGAGGTAGAATCTCAATGTTGTTTTGATTTGCATTTCTTTTAGGGCTAGAGAAGTTGAGCATTTCTTCATGTGTCTATTGGCCATTCTTATTTTTTTTTTCAGAGAAATTTCTCTGTAAGTCTTTAGCCTACTTATTGATGGGGCAGTTGTCTTTGAGGATTTGTTGTTGGGGGATTTAATTTTTTAAGTTCTAAGTATATTTTAGATATGAGACCCTTGTCCGTTGTATAGCTGGTGAAGATCTTCTCCCAGTCCCTGGGCTTTTTATTGATATTGCTTGCTATGTCCTTTGCCATAAAGAAGCTGTGCAGCTTCATGCAGTCCCATTTGTCCAACCTTTCTTTGATTTGTTGTGTTTCATGGTCTTTATTAAGAAAATTTCACCCTGTGCCAACGAGCCCTAGAGTTTCTCCTATTCCTTCCTGTAATGTTTTCAGAGTGTCTGCTTTGATTTCGAGGTCTTTGATCCATTTGGAGGTGATTCTGGTGCAGGGTGATATGTAAGGATCTAGCTTTAGTTTTCTACAGGTATTTAACCAATTTTGCCAGCACCATTTATTAAAGAGGCTATCTTTCTTCCACTCTATTTTTTTAGCTCCCTTATTTAAGATTAGATGGCTATAGGCCTATGGGTTCATTTCTGGAACTTCAGGTCTATTCCATTGGTCTTCATGCCTGTTCTTGTGCCAGTACCAAGCTTTTTTGATTACTATGGCTTTGTAGTAGAGTTTGAAATTTGGTATTGATATTCCTCCAGCACTGTTCTTTCTGCTAAGGATTGCTTTTACTATTTGGGTTCTTTTATTGTTCCATATAAATTTTTGGATTGCTTCTTCTATTTCCTTGAAGAATGAGATTGGGATATTGATAGGTATCACATTAAATTTGTAGATAGCCTTTGGCAGTATTGCCATTTTCTCGATGTAAAGCCTCCCAATCCAATAGCATGGGAGGTTTTTCCACTTCCTTAGTTCTGCTTTAATTTCCTTTTTCAGGATTTTAAAGTTTTTATCATAGAGGTCCTTTACTTCTTTAGTTATCTCCTAGGTATTTTATTTCTGTGGGGCTATTAAAAAAGGAGTTGCTTTCCTGATTTCAGACATGCTCTTCTCATTATTGATACAGGAAGGCCACTGATTTTTGAGGGTTAATTTTATACCCTGCTACTTTGCCAGTTTCAAATCAGCTCGAGTAACTTGGGAGTGGAGTCCATGTGGTTCTTTAAATACAAGATCATGTCATCTGCAAAGAGGGAGAGTTTTACTTCATCTTTCCCTATTTGGATCCCCTTTATGTTTGAATCTTATCTTATTACTCTTGCTAGGCATTCTAATACTAAATTAAAGAGAAGTGGAGAGTGGACATCCTTGTCTCGTTCCTGAATTTAGAGGAAATGGCTTTAGCTTTTTGCCATTAAGTATAATGCTGGCTGTAGCCTTGTTATACACAGCTTTTATTATATTGAGGAATGTTCCATGAATTTGTAGTTTTTCCAGAACCTTCATCATAAAGGGATGTTGGATCTTGTCAAATGCCTTTTCTGCATCTTTTGAGATAATCATATTCTTCTTATCCTTGCTCTTGTTAATAGGATGAATTATATTAATTGATTTGCATATATTGAACCAACTTTGCATCCCTGAAACGAATCCTATTTGATAATAGTGTACGATATTTTTGATGAGTTGTTCTTGTCGATTGGCCAAAATTTTGTTGAGAAGTTTGCCTCAATGTTCAACAAAGAAATGGGTCTATAGTTCTCTTTCTTTGATGAGTCTTTGCCTGGTTTGGGGATGAGGGTTATGACTGGTTCATAGAAGGAGTTTGGTAGTGAACTTTCAATTTAATTGAGTTGGAGGAGTATTGGTGTGAGTTCTGCTTTAAAGGCCTTGTAGAATTCAGCTGTAAATCCATCCAGTCCTGGGCTTTTCTTGAGTGGGAAGTCTCTTAATGCTGTTTCTATTTTGATGCTTGATATGGGTCTGTTAAATTGGTTCCCTTTGACCCAGCAATCCCACATTTAGGCATTTACTCAAACAATCACAACAAGGCCATACTAAAGCTACAGCACAACTATGTTTATCACAGCTTTATTCACCATAGCAAAGATATGGAACCAACCCAGATGCACCTCAGCAGATGAATGGATTAAGAAAATATGGTATATATATATATATATATATATATATATATATATATATATATATATATATATATGTATATATATATGTATATGTGTGTGTGTGTGTTGTGCACAATAAAATTCTATGTCACCACCAGAAAGAATGACACCACCCCATTTGTTAGGAAATGGAATGACTTGGAAAAAGTTACATGAAGAAAGCCAGACTCAAAGAAACATAAGTCCCATACTATATATCTAGGACAAGCAAAAGAGGTCGGTCAAAAGCTATGTATATATGACCATATAATGTGATGCTAAGCAAAATGAACCCCAAGGTAGGGACATAAGATGTTTTATCTTTGTTGCTGTTTTTTTAATGTACTTATAATGTACTATGTGGATTTTTTGTTTCTTTGTATGTTTTTCCCCCATAGTACAACCCCTTTTTTCACTGTGTTTGATGTTGGTGTACTGCATCTTGTATATACATTTTTCTAATTTGGGGAGGGGAAGAGAAATAACAAAAAGCTGAAATAAGGATACACGATGACCCATTGTAACAATGAGATGTACAAGAAAGCATGTTGAAAATGAACTTTACAAGTTTGGGGGGGGGTGGGAGAGGGGAGGGAGGAATTGGAGAGGTGGGGAGGAAAGAGGTAGTAAGGGAAAAATAAAAGAGGTATAACTGCTTGATAGGAAATTGATTCATTACTTTTCAATAACAAATATATATTAAGAAAAAAAAGAACTAAGTAGAGCCATAATCAAGCTTTTATAGCAACCCTCTTATAAGAACCAACCAATATGCGGGCTTTCTATTTATCTTGCTAGCTATGTCCTTTGTCATGCAGAAGCTCTGCAATCCGATGTATCTAGCCTTTCTTTGATTGTTGTGTTTTGGATCTTTATTTAGGAAGTTTCTACCTGTGCCAAGGAGCCCTAGTATATCCCCTATCCCTTCCTGTAATATTTTTAGGGTATTTGCTCTTACCTTGAGAACTTTGATCCATTTGGAGTTGATTCTGGTTCAGGGTGATATATTAGGATCTAACTTCAGTTTTCTATATGTTTATAGCCAATTCTGCCAACACCATTTGTTGGAAAGGCTCTCTTTCTTCCATCTGATAATTTTGACACCCTTATCAAAGATTATGGAGCCATAGGTCTGTGAGATCATGTTGGGTCTTCAATTATATTCCATTGTTCTTCAGGCCTGTTTATGTGCCAGTACAAAGGTGGGTTTTTAAAAAAAAATTATTTGCAATTATTTTTTATAACTACAGTTCTATAATAGGGTTTGAAGTTTGGTATTGATATTCCTCCAGCATTGTTTTTCCTGATAAAGATTGTTTTTGCTATTCAGGTCTTTTATTATTCCATATACATTTTGGATTGTTTCTTATATTTCATTAATGAATGTTGTTGGATGTTGATGGGTATTGCATTGAATTTGTAGATAGCTTTCAGCAATATTGACATTTTCACAGTTAATCTTTCCAATACAGGAGCATGGGAGGTTTATCCACTTCTTTAAATTTGCTTTAATTTCTGTTTTTAGGGTTTAATGTTTTCCAACAGACAAGGGCCTCATATAAAAAATATACCTAGAGCTCAAAAAATTGAACCCCCTAGTAAAAAGTCCTCAAAGAAACATCAACCCCATTAATAAGTGGGCTAAAGAATTTAAAAAATTTTTCTGTGGAAGAGGAAATAAGCATGGACAATAGATACAAGAAGAAATGTTCAACATCTCTGGCCATAAAAGAAATGCAAATCGAAACCACATTGAGATTCCACCTCACACCAGTTAGAATGGCCAGTAGGTGCTGGTGGGCATACGACCAAAAGTGAATGCTACTACACTGTTGGTGGGAATGTAAACTTGTTCCACCACTCTGGAAAGCAGTATGGAGGTTCCTCAAAAGGCTTAACATAGAACAACCTGATGATCAGCAATCCCACTCCTGGGCATTTATCCAAATGACTACAGACGAGGCCACATTAAGGCCACCAGCACAACTATATTCATTGCATCATTAGTTACCATAGCTAAGATATGGAACCAACCCAGATGCCCCTTAGTAGATGAATGGATCAAGAAAATGTGGTAGACATACAATGGTATTCTATGCTTCCATCAGTAAGAATGGCATTGCTCCATTTCTAAGGAAATGGAAAGACTTGGAAAAAAATCATATTAAGTGAAGTAAGTGAAACCCAAAGAAACTTAGGCTCCATGGCTTCCCTCATTAGTAATAATTGCTATGTGTTTAGAATATTCCTAACAGAGGATCACAATAGAACAATAGCTATGTACATATAACCACATAAAATGATGCTAATTGAAATGAACTCCAAGATATGGAAACAAGAGGTTTTTCTTTATTGTTGTTTTTAATGTACTGTGTGAAATTCTTTCTTTCTTTCATTTTTTTCCATAGGTTTATCTCTTTTGTCACTGTTCTTGATTTTATTATCCTCTGACTTGTATATACATTTATATGATATGGAAGGGAAAAGGAATAACAAAATGGGGAGACAAAGGACAAAGGGTGAACCAATGCACCAGGGATACTCACAAGATAATATATTGGAATTGAACTTTACAATTCAGGTGTGGAGAGTTGGGGGGTAGGTGGGAAAGTGGAAGAAAAACAAGGGAGGGGGTAATAATGTTCAACAAGAAATGTACTCATTACCTTACATATGTAACTATAACCCCTATGTACATCACCTTTTAAATAAAATAATTTTTTAAAAAAGAATAATCCAGAGTCTCATAAGAAACATTTCAGTCCCTTTAAAGACCAGGGACATTCTGACCCTAAAGACATCCTAATATTTCATCCTTTTAAATTCTTCTTTTGGGACTCCCCTACCCCTTCTTCCAACATTACTATCCTATTAATCTGGGAACCCTTGAGGGGAACAAATATATCTGAACCATAACATTTTATTCATTACCTGCACAATGCATTTATTCCATTCCCAATCACTTAAAGATCCTAACTACTAGATTTGGCCCAAAATACGAATGTAGAGTCTCATCTGAGACTCAGGGAAAACTCTATTTGGAGTTCATGTGCAATAAAAGGCTGTGGGAAGAAAACACTCAGATAATCTTCTGTTTCAAACTTTCTAAGAAGTTTGTGTCCCATTGTAGAACACAGATAGGATAAAAATTCTTATTTTTCCTTAGAACAAATAAGCAAGTAGAAAGACAAAGAATCAGCCCAAAAGTAAGACCCCCCCCAAAAAAAAGAAAAGAAAAAAAGGAAAAGACAGCACAGATCCTGAATCTTAAAATTCTAACTCCATCATTTTCTGTACATTGGTACAGGGACAGACAGGCTTTCCTGTCCCCTTTGCTTTCCAGAAATCTTTGGAGGATTTCAAACCCACTTCTCTTAATGATTTTTTTTTCTGTAGAGTTATCTCTATCAGGTACATCAATCTCATCTCTCAGGAGCAAAGAGAAAGGTATTTAGGTAGAATATAGCAGTACAGCAATATCAATTAAAATATTGTAGTACTTCTTCCCCTTAAATCCCTCCTTTGGGATCTGATATAGTCTCAAATAAAGGAACTAAAGACTTAATACCGGACTCTCAAAAGGCCTCCAGATGTGTGCCCTCCTACTAAGTCCATTAATCACTAAATGATGTTATTGTTTTAGTGACTGTTAAACCTTTTGAGTATCAGCTATAGTAATAAGCATCCCATAAAAAAAATCAAGAAGCAAAATTACTGAGACTAAACAAATATACACATATATACAACTAATACAAACATAAAAGTATAAGCCATCTCAGTAGCAAGTAGAAAGGACAAAAATAATTTCAAAGTTTTTACAAAAAGGATTTAATAGAAATCCATGGAGATAAGAAAATCTTACTGACTAGAGTGGGATCATTGATATCAGAGTGAATGTTCGTGCCATAAAGGCAGGATAAAATCAGAATCTCAGAGGCAATGTAAAGATCAAACAACAATACTGTATAGTCTCAGCAGGTACATGACAGGTTTTTTTTCCCCACTCTTCAATACCTGAAAATATTTAAAGTGAACTTCGACTTATAAGATGGGAAGGCTGTAGAAGAGATGTGAGTTTAATTGAGAAGCTAATCAGATTACTTTGATAAGTGTACAGTATTATGAAGTATAACATTTTGTGAGTAATATATTCAAAAGATTGTTTGCTGCAGCTGCCTTCATGCAGAAAAGCCAATTATTAGGCTCTTCTCCTTACCCAGCTCAGTGGCATTATTTTGGTGTCCTGTAATCTGCCACAGTAAAAGACCAACAGCAAATAATTTCAAATTGGAGATCTCCATCTTACAATAAGGCCAAGCATGCAAACGATTCCCATTCACAAAACATGACATGACATTTAGGATTAGAATAAATTTTGCCTGGTAAATGAAATAATCAAGGGAGAAAAGAGACACTCCACAAGATGTGAGAGAATGTTTGAATACTATACCTTTGATAGGGGTTAATATTCTAAAATATGTAAGGAACTCAATCAAATAGCAACAACACAAATAGCCTAATTAGAATTGGGTGGTATAAATAAGTAAATATTATTGAGAAGATGACATGTGAGCATCTGATGCTTATATGTGCTATTGGCTCACATCTATAATCCTAGATACTCAGATGGCTGAAAGCTGAGGATCAAAGTACTGAGCTAGGCTGGGTAGATAAATCTGAGAGACTCTTATTTCCAATTAACCAACCAGTCTTTGGAACTCGAGGCCTAGCTCAAGTGGTAGAACACCAGTAAGTGTCAGAGGAATAGACAGACAAATAATGCTTCCTTTAATTTTATTCTCAAAATAACTCTTAAGGAAAGAAATATTATCCCCATTTTAAGTCTGAAGAAAGTCTTGAGAAGTGAAAATAAGTCATTTCAAGTGTTTGGTGTTTTAATTTTATTGCATCTGACTGACAGCAATGAGTTTGTTAACCCTTTATTATATTTAAACACACATATTGGTGTGTGGCCTCATATATTATCATTGTTCTATATAAATAAAGAACACATCAAAAACGTGAAATGAAATTAGATATTTACCAGGATAATACACTTAATTTTCTTTGAATATTTTATATATGAATGTGATACAAAAGGTATATATTTCTTTATTAATTATTGCTTGGTCCATTCTCTTACCTAGTTTTAGTCAAATATTTGATATTTAGAAATATTTTCTTGAACCCAAAGATAAGGACACAAGTGATTTTTTTTTCTTTCTTGCTATTGCTTCTAACATATTTATAAGGTACCATGTGATTTTTTTTTGTTGCTTTGTATGTCCCTCCCCCACAGTATAACCCCTGTTTTCACTGTATTTGATGTTGGTATAATTTGGGGAGGGGAAGGGAAAAAATTGTTTAAACAGGGATACATGTTGACCCATTGCAACAATAAGATGTACAAGATGCTATGTTGAAAAACGAACTTTACAATTTGGGGGAGGCAGTGTAGTTGTGGAGAGGGGAGGGAAGGGATGGTATGGGAAAAACAAAGAAGGAGGCAACAATACTTGATAAGAAATGTACTAATTACCTTGCTCATGTGATTGTAACCCCCCCATGTACAGTATTTTCACAATAAAAAACATTAAAAAAGAAATATTTTCAATGCATATGCAAGTTAAATAAGAGAAACATGAATAGTTCTCTTGTGTCCTGAATAACCTGATGACTTTATGGCAACAACCTGATTACTCTATGGTTTTTATATAAGACTTGTAAATGTATGAAGAAGATCCACATATATGACCTTATTTTACTCCTCAAAAATGGGCAAATGTTTATTTAACTTCGTTGAAATCAGATGTTTGCTTACATAGTTAAACTGAGAAAAACTGGAGACCCAAATGAGTCTAGTGATCATAACATTCAAATATATTTAAATACTCTGGGCCATAAACAAACTCCTTTTCAGTTTTTATAAAATTTTGCATCAATAATTTTAAATCAAAATTATTAATTTATGGACTAATAACGACAAAACTCTTTCCAATTTCATTATAATTAAATCAGATATAGCCTTATGCTCTATTTCCTCAATTAATTATAACATAATTTTAAAAGATAAGTGCAAATGATCACCGAATCTGGGATGTAGAAGATGCACTTAGAAAGGACTTATCAGCATCTTTCAAAAACTGATAGCAGATTCTTCAACATCTCATGAGATACTGGAATTGTTTGAGATTGATCCTTCTCTCTCTTCTCTGTCTTTGTCTCTCTCTACCTTTCTCTATCATTATCACAGTCTTTTTGAAGGACTCACACTTGCTAGACAGGCATTTTACCAATACAGCCACATCCCAGTGTTTTTTCCTTGCTTATTCTTTTTTTGGAAGAGGGATTTATCTAAGAAATATAGGTTTATGTCAGAAGCTTACTCTGACTGTGGTCCTATCTAAACTTCTTGAGGCATTGATATCACAAGTATATGCCACTATGCCAGGCCTGATGTGTATCCTAGATTGTTATTCAACTACATTCATTTTCAGTTGTTCATTTTGAATTTGATCATGCATTTTTGAGATTGAAGTTGATATTTAATTTCAGTCAGTTCTAGAAGATTGGCAAATGTCTGAAACTTTCTGAAGTATATACAGTCCATTTCCAGCAAACTTCTCAAGTGTGTTCCCACCAAATAAGAGGGCATGATACATTGAAAGATTAGGATCAGTGTCAAAATGTCTGAACTTGAGCCCCTAGGTAAATGTGTCTTGAATCAGCACTTTACATACTTTAAATACTTTAAAATTAAAATTCTGTAATTATTCCATAAAAAGAATTGTGTAGATTAGGAGAACTATGTAATAGTACAGGTACAACACTGAATTTTTTTAAATTTTTATTTTATTGTAAAGATGCTGTACAGAGGGGTTACAGTTACATGAGTTAGGTAATGATTACATTTCTTATCGAACATTGTTACCTACTCCTTTGTTTTTCTCCTACTCTCCCTTCACAATTGTTAGCAGAAAGAATAGTGCTGGAGGAATATCAATATCAAACTTCAAACTCTATTACAAAGCTGTACTAATCAAAACAGCTTGGTACTGGCACAAGAACAGACCTGAGGACCAATGGAATAGAACTGAAGACCTAGAAATGAACCCACAGGCATAGCCACCTAATCTTCAATAAGGGAACTAAAGAAATAGAATGGAAGAAAGACAGCCTCCTCAATAAATGATGCTGGCAAAATTGGTTAAACACCCGTAGAAAACTAAAGTTAGATCCTTATATATCACCCTGCACCAGAATCAACTCCAAATGGATCAAAGACCTTGAAATAAAAGCAAACATCCTGAAAACATTACAGGAATGATAAGAGAAACTCTAGGGCTCCTTGGCACAGGCCAAAATTTTCTTTATAAAGACACCAAAACAAAACAAATCAAAGAAAGGTAGAACAAATGGGATTGCATGAAACTGCGGAGCTTCTGCATGGCAAAGGACATAGCTAGCAAGATCAATAGAAAGCCCATGGATTGGAAGATCTTTATTAGCCATACAACAGACCTTATATCTAAAATATACTTAGAACTCAAAAAATTAAATCTCTATTTGAATCCTTATCTTGGGGTTCATTTCGCCTAACATCAATTTATCTGACCGTTTCTGCTTGTCTCAGACATATACTAGTTATTGCAAATAACGGGGAGGGGGAGGGTAGCGGGAGGCGGGGCGCGGATGGAAAAGAATGGGAAGGGGAAACAAAGGAGAAGGCTGCAATGCTTGATAAGAAGTGTAATCATAATTTTCCCCTTGTAATTGTAACCCCTCTGTATGATATTTTCACAATTAAGAAAATTAAATCTCCCAAAAACAAATCCTCAAAGAAACAACTCTCCATTAGTAAGAGGGCTAAAGATTTATAGAGAGACTTCTCTGAAGATGAAATAAGAATGGCCAATAGCCACATGAAGAAATGCTCAGCTTCTCTAGCCATAAAAGAAATGTAAATCAAAAAAATATTGAGATTCCACCTCACCCTAGTTATAATCAAGAAATCTAATATCAACAGATGCTGGAGGGGATGTGGCCAAAAGGAAGCCCTATTGGGAATGTAAACTTGTTCAACATCGAATCTTATGTATCCATTCCAAAGAGTGAGTTGAGATCAGGTCAGATGAACTGCAGTGATTTGAAATTTCACAAGCTATTATAACATAAAAAGAGATATATTAATTTTCAGGATTCTTTTGTAAGGAATGTAAAGCATCTACTTACATATGTATGACTATAAGAGCAGGAAGTGTAAGTGTTTACAATCGGGTTTTCTATTGCTTTTTTGATTGAGATTTCATGAAAGAAAGATGACATGGAGAAAAGTCAGAAGGAAGAAGAGGCAACTATGTGATAGAAGATAGCAGCAAAATGAACTGTATTTATGGCCTTTTACTATGCGTAGGTTAATGAGATAATCCATCAGGGATGCAACTGAGACAGAGTAGGATCAATATAGCCTAGCTAGTAAAAATATGTGAGAATGCTATCTGATCACTTAACAATGTCTAGGAATGAAAATATAAGGCAATATATAACTTTGTCTTTGCATAATTTTATTTATACTAGACAATTGTGTGGTACAATTATTGTACAGTATTGTATAGTACAACTATTATTGTACTATACAAAACATATTGTGTATCATTGTCTATACATTTTTCAGTTGTTTTGTGGTTTCTTTTCAGTTGCATGTGCTTTTCATAGGAGCTGACTGGTGACATCATTTTGCCATGTTTTGAAATGTTCATCAACTAGGAGAACATGAGCATGTGTCAAAAAATACTAGTTTTGTGTACACTCTAATTATGTCTGTGTTCAGTTCTTTGCTGGAAGCATGTTTTTCTTCTTACATAGTCATTAATTCTACAAGTATGAATTTAAACCATCTCCAAATTACTTTCCTTTTGGTATTCTATATTCTCATCAGCAGGGTAGCCTAATTTGATGATATTGGCAGAAGAAACTGAATTAATTAGTTTTGGAAAAAATACTGTGACAATTATATTTCTTTGTTTTATTCTTATTGTAAAAGTGATGTCCAGTGAGGTTATAGTTACATAAGTCAGGTTATGAATACATTTCTTTTTGAACATCATCTCTTCCCTCATTTTCTCCCAGTTTTATCCCTCCTGACACCCACCCCCAAGTTGTATAGTTCATTAGAGTGTCTAGTGAGTATCACTGCTGCATTTATTCACTAATTTTGTTATTTACAGAATAAATAAAATTGCACCTATCTAAAATGAAAATAAATGTATTTTCTTCCTGAAATGTTTTTCCTCTTTCTATAGATATTTATTTCTAAAAGTAGATATCATCACACCAAAATCAATAATCGCTGTCTAATTTCAGCCAGGGATAGCATAAGTTAGCAAAATGTTCTATATGTTTTTATCAAGTGAATATTTTCACCTTAATAATTAAAAAAAAGTACTTTCCACTCAAAGAAAGTAGATGATCTTAGTTTCCTACTATGCACCATAGAGAATATAGCTTTACTAATTCCTAAAATAATATAATTACTACAAATGAAAATGTTCTGGAACTCAAATAGACTGTGTTAACTTCCTTTTCATATTTACTGTGCTATTTCAAAATCAGCTTCCACTTACAGCTTTGCTTCCAATTTTGTCACATTTCAAGCAATTGGTTCTACAAATTAATAGATTTATTTTTAAAGATTTCAGAGTCACCAACAATTAACTGTCACGCAATACTTTGTTTGTGGTACTAAGTTAGGAGATACTATTAAATGTGGGTCAGTCCCTAAAAATAAATGTATGTTATTGAAGACCCTTCACAGGGAGATGAGTTCCCTTCCCTACTGTGCTTTTCTAGAGTCTGTCCTCCCACAGAAAAGACTCCCAGATGAAAGGAAATCAGAATAAGATGATTTCTTAGTTAATGCTTATTAACATTAACTCAACAGAAAGACTGGATTAATCTCATATTCTGGTTCAGTCTCCTTTTATTTTTCTTTCCTGACAAACAGGAGCAAAATTTATCTACCTACCAGATTTGTTAGAGTTGTTGAATAATATGATAGGTCTGCCCACAACTGTGTATTTTTTTCCCATCTTAAATAAGTCCTATTTTAATTCCTACTTCCACTAAGTTTCTGCTACTCAGTAGATATCCTTGCAAAAGATATCTACACTTAGTGTTTTCCTTTATTCTTCACTTTCTCTTAAACTCACTTCCATAAAGTTTGAGATTTGCTATTGCTCCCCCTACAACATTCATCATATTAATACACCCAGTAGTTAAGGCTCAGTCTTCATTTTACAAGGTTTGTCTATCCCTGGAAACAGTTTTATTTATGTATCTATCCTGGTACCAAAATCTGGTGTCTTCCTTCTTTGTCACATGCTATTTCTCCTAAGTGTCTTCTAATTATTCTCATCTCCTCAATTTCTTCATTTTAGAATACTTCCAAGCTGAGTTCTCAGGCTGTTTCTCTAGACACCCACCCACCCAGAGGCATGCTTTACAGTGTACTTGATAGGATGATGATTCAGATTATTTTATTTCTCGTCTGCATTTGTTTCTGAACTTTCCAGTCATATATTCAACCACTTTTTAGACATCTTTAGTTGGTTATCTATTACATGTTTAAAACTTAATCAGGCTAAATCAGAGCTTCTGGCCTCTCCTCCCACACCTTCTTTATACAGACTTTGCCGCTTCTCAATTAATGGTCACAAAAGTCTTCTAGATGCTTAGATCCGAAAGGTTGACCTTATGCTTTACATCTCTTAACTGGAAAGCATTTCAGCTCCAACATGAAATAGAGTCAAATTAGACATAGTGTAGCCTCCATTACTACAATTAAGCCACCATTTTTCTACTCTGTATTTTTTTTCTGTCCCTTCCAAAGTGTTCTTCTCTGTTCTATTCTTGTCTTTCTATGTTTCTTTTCAATCCAGAAATAGAAATTTTTAAATAACTATGTCAGATGATGTTCTTGTAGCTCTGAGCTCAGAAAAGATTCCATCTCACTCACAGTATACAGAAAGTTCTTGAAAACAGCTTTTAAATCCATGTAATATGCATTGGGGCTTTCTTTCCAAATGAGTTTCTACTTTCCTACATATATCTCCATATCACATATAATATATACTTGTAGAATGTACATATTAATTAATAAGAAACTAGTTTGTAAATTTAAAGCTCTGTGAATACAGAGGTTATTATAGTTATTCCTAGTATAATGATTAAGATTATTAAAATAACCAGACATAGGTGTTAGTAAAGTAACAAGAATATAACTACCTTATCTACTATATTTTCACTTGATTATTCTTGGCCTATATAGCTTTTTGAAAGTAAATATTTTGAGAGTTGAGACTAAAATTAATCCAGTCCTTCAATAGCTAGGTTTTATTTTTAGCCATTATGCCCTACTAAGGACATGTTAATTAAAAATTTTATGAGGTGAAAAGGATTCTTATAAGACTCAAAATTAAAATTAAGTATTGTTTTGAGGGAGTCAATGGTAAGTTTCTTCAAAAATATCTTAAATGCCAGTATTAGTGGCTCATGCCCATAACCCTAGCTGCTCAGGTTCAAAAGCCAGCCCAGGCAGGAAAGGCTGTGAGACTCTTATCTCTGATTAACCACTAAAGAACCAGAAGTGAATGTGTGGCTCCAATAGTCAAATAGTAGAGCATCAGTGTTGAGCAAAGCTCAGGGACAGTGCCTAGGCCCTGAGTTCAAGCCCCAGGACTAACAAACACATATGTGCATGTATGTGCATGTGTGCACATGTTACCCACCCCCACACACACATACACACAAATCTCTTTAAGCTAGGTGCCTGAAATCCTGGCTACTCAGAAGTCTGAGACATTGAGGATTGTGGTTCAAAGCCATAAATTGCAGAAAAAGTCTTTAAGATACCATCTCCAAAATAACCAGCAAATGCTAGACTATAAGTGTGGGTGAGGTGGTAGTGCACCAAATGAGAAAGCAAGCCAAACAAGTGAGAACCTCTGAATTCATGATCCTGACCTCAGTACTCAAAAAAAGTTATTTAACATGGCCAGTTTATAAAAAAATAAAAATAAGCTTCTTTGACAACAAACAGCTCTGGACATGATAGTATATATGAGGGGCTAGGGGTTTAGCCCAGCAGAAGGCGCCCGCCTGGCGCACGCAAGGCCCTGGGTTCAGTCCTCAGCCCTGGGGGGTAAAAAGATAGTATATATGAGTAGTAATAATGCTCTGAGAAGCATGCAATACCCAGAAAAATTTCCAGTTGCTTATTGACTGTTATGTAATTATAACCTTCTTTCCTCAGATATTATGTACACAGTACTAAATAAGTTGGATAAATGCAAGGGTCAAGTACGAGAGACAGACATCCATTCTATTTTATGTTTATTTTGAGATCCTCAAATAGACAATTTCTCTAGTAGAAGATTAGCTATTACACAATATTCTAAAGTTCAGTACAACAAAAAAAAATCTTGCTTGTATAAGAATGAGTCTGGGAAAAAAAAAGATGAACAATATTTTCTCCTTTCCCACTGTAACCACAGCAACCTCAGTTGTGACTTTGTGTTTGAAGCCTTCTATAAGCTACTTAAACCTTGCATGGAAAAATAAGAGAGGAGAAAATTAGGCATGATAACCTCATTCCCTCCATCTCGATTCTTAATGCTTTAAGCTCTGTACTCACACATTTCCAGGAATGGAAATATTTTGCCACTATCTTCATATTATCTTCCCTAACTAAGTTCTCTCCAACTTCTGCGATGTTTTCAGCATGATTTTCCTAAAGCATGGGTCTAAGATTGCTTTTTTCTTCAGCTTTCAGGTTTCAAATAGCAACTCTCATCTAGAAAGGAAGAAGAACACAATGTCTCTATGGGCTTACTTCTCCAATTTAAAGGTGATAAAAATGAGGATACGGAGGATAACAGCATCTTTCATTTTTTTTGACTGTCTTCTTTAGACACTGTAGGTAATTTCGATGTCTATTTCCTTTTAGCTCTTTCAGAAATCCTACCAGGTAATTATTATCCTTTTAACAAATGAGACTCAGATAAGTTAATTAGCATGTTCAAAGTCACCCAGCCACTAAGTGGTAGGTCAATGCCATGAGACTAGGTTTGCCTGACTTCAAAGCTCATGTTTTCTCCTCTATGACCATAATTTACAGCTTAGCCAGGTAAATCTACTTAGAGTTCCTCAGATGTTTCTCAAGGTTCTATTCTACTCTCCCTTTGTGCAGCTTTCTCTCACTGTCTGAAATACCATCTCCCCTTTTCCACCTGGAAAATCATTATTCATCCATCAAACTGCTAAAGCACACTTACTCTCTGAAGCCTCCCCTCCCCTCATCCTATCTGCCTAGAGGCATTTCAGTAATCAACTCCCTCACTGCCTTTAGTGAATCCTGTATCTAACTCTATTACAACACCTAAATTATCACATTAATGATTAAGGATTGCATATTTAACTCAATTTTTAGCCTTTAATTTCCCTTAGGGCAAGTGTCATGAATTATTCGCTCATACATTTTATGCACTTCACAAAAATAAATGTAAGTGATTCCAAAACATTACAATCCAAGTATAAGAAAAAACTACTTTGGAAACAGTCACATTTGCCATGTTTTATGCATTTCACCACCTGGTGTTCAGAGATGTTTATCTCTGTTTAGTCATGGAAACCTCTATTTATTTCTTCAAAAGACTTTGGCATCTCTGAATTAGATTCTGCAAGGCTCTTTTTCCCTGCTGGTCTATGCTAAACAAGGTGTTTCTTTTCCTTTGTGCTATTATTTACTTACTTTTCCTTGCTTAGCTCATAGAAGGCCTCAAATCTATTGGTGTCTCCTTGGTGTTAAAAGCTCAGGGGTGAGGCTCAATTTCAGTGGGAAAAGGGGGAATATAAAATGTCTTGCTTTCAGTAAGCACAGCAAGTCCCTCATAACCAGGGAGCAGGAGCAGCCATTAATTTAGGTTTTCTGTTGCTCATATGGACAATATTCTTTTTAAAAGATGTCCAAGGCAGAGATGCTGAATATCTACGATTGGTTCTATCTTCTTGTCCCTCTGGCATCTTGTCTTATCTAAGTAACACATTCTGGATCTAATTTTGTCTTTCCTCAGCCCAGTGTATTGCCAATTTCTTGTATTTATATCAAAAGACACCTCAAGTTTCTACTGCCTAGGATTAGAAATGGACAAAGTGTTCTTTTCTGTGAGGTAGAGCAGAAAAGTTTGAAGAGGTTTTTATTAGGAACACTACCCTGTGTAACTAGTAAACTTAAGACTAATATCTGTTTTGCCCTAAGTTTGAAAATTTACTCATCTCAGTACTATCATATGTAAGTTTCTCAAGGATCTTCATTCTGCTTTTCTTAATAAAGTTACACACTTATATTGCCCAAACAGTGTGTAAATAAATGCTCCCTTTTATTACCCACATCATTGCCAGCACTTACCTTTATTCTTCTTGAAAAAACTTTTGTAGTGCAAAGGAAGTGTTTTGATTTGTGTTTCTCTGATGATTAGAAATGACATTAAACACTTTTTTCAACTACTTGTTTCTCATTCTGTTCTCTATTTATTTTTATTGCCCATTTAAAGGGTATCTGTACTCTCATGTTTGTGGTAGCCTTATTCGCAACAGATAGGTGATAGAAATAATCTAAATCCCTATCAAGAGGGATAAAGAAAATGTGTTTTTTACCAGAAGTAGAATACTATTCAGCCAAATAAAGGACAAAAAGTTGTCATTGTTAATAGTATGAAGTATTCCGGATAATATTTCTAATAGTATGTAGTAAAGTGAAATAAGACAGCCCAGAAGGAAATACTGCATCTCATCTGTAGAGCCTGAAAAATGATGATCTTATGAAAATGAGAGTAGTATAGTCATGACTAGATGCTGTGGAGACTAGGCTTCAGATAGGGTGGGGAAAGGTCAGTCAACAGACACTAGATGATAGAATAAATTATGTTGTGATTTGCTATTGCATAGCATGGCAACTATAGATACTACTAATCTATGATGCATTTCAGAAATTAAAAACAAGAAGAAATATTTTTAATAAAATTAACCATGAGGAAGCATTATTTGTGGAGATGGATAAGACTTGAATATTTTTGTATTTGTTTTTGTATTATTATTATTATTTTGCTTTACTAGGGCTAGGATTTTAAGTTAGGGCTTTGTGATTGCCTAGATAGTAGTTTACCAATTGAATTTTACATCTAGCTGTAGTTTTGCTCATTATTTTGGAGATAGAATCTCACAGACTTCTCTTCCCCAACTGGCCTTCTGAGTAGATAGAATGACAGCCCTGCATCACTGACACCTGTTTCCTTGCCTCGTTCTGACATTATATAATGAATACAGGTATCATGGCACCCAATGATGCCCTGCGAGTAGATACAATTTTTACATATCAATTAGAAGTAAATTTAAAAATAAAAATATACTAATGTTCCCTTTATAGCTGGTTCAAAGGATAAAATAAAATATTTGCAGCTGAAAGTGAAGCTTTTCCTCTAATCCTTTCTCTATTAACAGAAAATAAAAGAAGAAAAAGCTGGCATTCTAAGCTTAGATTTTTTCAAGCCATCTGAAGATTTTCTGAGAGATATCTGCCTTCTTGTCTATCATACATGAGTATAAGAAATAATATCTCACTATACATGTGCTTACTATAAATGTGCTATATTACTACAAATTTGGTATGATAAACTGTACATAGCTCACTGCTGTAATGACTAAAATAAATAAATGTAATATCTTCCTTCAACAATCTTGGATTCTAGTTGAGGCAGACATATCTAAAGATAATTATAGCAGCATAGAAAGAATTAATGTGTAATATCTCATTACAGTGAAATTCACAGTGTTTCAGGACCCAAACTGTATTATATTCAAGTTTCATGAATCACTTTCTGTTTCCTAGTGTATTAAGATCAACCCCATCTCAAGGTCTTCTATGACCTAAACCACAGATGTTTTTCCAAACCTGCTTCTTGAAGGATTATTTTAATACCCTTTGCATTAATCATAACAAAATATTACACCTAAAATCTTTTTCTTACTCTGAATTTAATTTATGCAAAAGTATTAGTTGTGTGTTTTACATATATTCATGTATATTATTTTTAAACTCTCCCCTCCCAGAGTTTAAGGAATTGGAAAAACAAAATCGATGATCTAGATTTAATTGTAGGTGCTGTCCCAATTGCTGATAGCGAACCATTAAATTGCTCTATGTAATTTTCAGAGAGCAAACAACAAAAGAAAGCAAGGAAGAGAAGGAAGGAAAGGTTAGTGAAGGATGATGAAAGGGAAAGAGAGAATAGTTTTAGGCTCCAAAGCCTGAGACTTTATACAAATATGTGTGTTGTCTGGTTCAGTGGCTACTAGCTAGTGTGGCTGTTTTAAGTTTCAGCTGAAAAATATTAAATAAAAATTCAGTTTCTTAATTAAGAGAGGCTCATTCTAGATCCTTAATACCCATTGTCACTTGTGATGTCACTAGTGGACAGTGCTGTCCATCACTTCAGTGCTGGTATGTCCCACAAACTTCCAGTAACCTTCAGATATTTGAAAAGCAAATTACATTGTCAAGTCATGTGCTCAACCTCCTTGTGAGTTCAACTCACTCTCCTTGTTAGTTCAGCTCACCCTGTAGTTGTTGTAACTTTTCCCAGACTCTCTTTCTTCTATGGAAAGCCACATTTTAATGTAGCCCATCTACTATCTTGTCAAACATATACTTGCATGACTGACAAAAGGCCTGATGTACAGAAGAGGATCATTGGTCCACATTAATCATTTATAATCATCTATTGTGCATGCAGTCTTTTATTATATAAAATTTAACACATCTTAAAAATAAAACTGATAGAGTGGCAGATGTTTGACACATCTACTGAGTTTCATATTCTTTTTATTAATGTGAATTACCATGGGTACTTTAACCCGTCAGTATAATTGGTCTGTAAACAAATGATAGGCACAAAGTTGAAACTGATTAGGGTGGTAGGATAAGTGTGACTGAACTAAAACGATGAAATAGAAAGCTGTATGCGGTTCTGAAATAATCATATCCACTTAGGCAAGACTGCAGTAAACTCATATTTTTATTTCATGATGATACTCACCGCTAAGAGTTCTGAGAGTGGACAGAACTGATAAAAAAAAATCAGCACAGTTAAAAGAGGTGGCTGCTTAGAGAAGAATGTGCTCAAACCTTGGATCATAGCAAATGTCAAAACACTGAGGAGTTCTTGTCCTACTTGAGAAAACAGGAAGATTTGAACATAGGTTAATGAATCTTCAAATTCAGACTCTTAGGTAGGTGAAGTACTTTTTTGCAGGAAGTTGTTGTAAATCAAATTAAAGCAATATTTATCTTAAATTATTTAGATGAATGTTATTTCAAGGATCATCAGTAAATAAATGATGAAAGGATTTAAGGGCTTTTTTGTGGTGAAAGAAAGATGATAAATTGAAATAGAGTGCTTTGAAACAACACTGAATCTGAATTTTGAGATACAGCTCTGTGGTTAGTTCTGAAATCTGACGTAGTTAATAAGGTCATCCCAAATCAGATCATTTAATATTGAATGAAGCTCTTGTAATTTGTATGTATGACATTACATTTTGGACACATTAAAAGGGTAAGCTTGTATATTCTTGAAGCGTCCAGGTTGGCTAGCATTTTTTAAAGCAGGTTTGATCATGTATTAAAACGCTATAATCTTTTTGGAAATTCATTGGATTGGGACATAATTTTATTCTATGTCTAAAGTATTCACAATAATCTAGTCTCCTATATGGCTACTGAATTAGGAGCAAAATTGAACTTATGTTTTTAGCCCTTTGTGCATTTTACTGTTCTCTCTCTTTTAAAAATAAGGAATTAATAAATACCTCAACCTGTGGCATGTGCAGAATCATTGGCTCTAAGCCAAAAGGGGTTTTTAAACTTCTTTGAATTTAGCATATACAGAGATAAATTACATGTAAATGTGGTATCTTTTTATATTGTAGGAAAATGAACATTGCAATGAATGCAAATATGGATGTCAGTATATTCCATTGATATACTGTAAATTGAGCTAGCGTATTACTTAGATTGCTATTAGTATTTGCAATAAAGAGAAAATTCAAGTCATTATGCTTTAAAAAATAGAGGGTTATGGGCTGGGAAGGTGGCTCAGTGGTAAAGCGCTTGCCTTGCATGCCAGAGGCCCTGGGTTCGATTCCTCAGCACCACATAAGCAAAAAGAAAAAAGCCGGAAGTGGCGCTGTGGCTCAAGGGGTAGAGTGCTAGCCTTGAGCTGAAGAGCTGAGGGACAGCACCCAGGCCCAGAGTTCAGGCCCCACGACCGGACCCAAAAAAAAAAAATAGAGAGTTAAATTAACCCCACCATCAAGAATCTAGAGTGAGGGTGTGGCTCTAGCAAGGCTCTCCTCTCCACTATCTCTTGCTGTGATCTTTTATACAGCAGCTGCTGTTGGCTTTGGAATAGCATATCACACATCCAAAAATGAAACTTTTTGAATCCCCAATCAATCTTCGTGGGTCATATGTTCATCCAAATGGCAAAGGGAAGTCCCTAGAAGGTAGTGGATGTATATTGATGGGGAGGAAAAAGGAGGCATTATAGATTGAGAGTACAACCAAGACTGACTCTTTTCAACACATAGCCCCATACACAGAACACATAGGTACACTGGTATACCATCTAACTTTTTAGGTAGAAAAAATAAAGGCAGAATTTCCATAAATTGTTTGGTTTTGTGGTTCTTTTCTTATGAGATAAAATAGAATACTTATAAATGCTTATAGTACACTTTTTCCAGGCCATTGTTCACCATTTTTTTATTTATGTAATTTTTACTTATAGTCTTTAGAAAGACATTAGTATGATTAAAACTCTGGCATAAACTCTTAGAACATTTACCTTTAAAGATTGAGTATGTGACAGTATGTGGTCCAAAATATCATTGCCAATTTGATAATGGGGATGTAAACAGCTAGTGCTTCATTTATGATAAATAAGCAATAAAAATTGGTTGCTTTTGTAAATTTTATTTTGATTTTATTGGCAAAGTGCTGTACAGAGGGGTTACAGTTACACAAATGAGGTAGTGAGTACATTTTTGTCAAACTTGTTAACCCCTCACCACCTTCTCTTCCCACCAAGTTGTACAGATCATTTCCAATAGTGTCTTGTGAATATCACTGTTGCATTGGTTCCCCCTTTGTCCCTTGTCTCACCATTTTTTGTTCCCTTTACCTTCCCTATTTCAGATACACATATATACAATACCCAGGGTACCAAAATCAAATACAGTGACCACAGGAGATTAAGCCATAGAGGGGAAAACACAAAATAAAGAAGAAATCACATAGTGCATTAAAAACAAAGAAAAACCTCTTGTGTCCATGTCTTAGAGCTCATTTTGCTTAGCACCATCCTATTAGGATATACACACATAGATATTGAGCTATTCTGTTTATCTGCTAATATTGTCCTAGATGTGTATACTAATTGCTTTTGAGAATGATTGTTTTTGTTTGTACTGAAATTAGAATTTAGGTTTATATGTTTCCTCTTCTTGCTTGGGTAGATGATGCTCTAATACTTCAGCCATGCTTCCACACTGGGTTTTTGCTGGTTATTTTGGAGATGAAGTCTTACAGACTTTTCTACCCATGGTAGTTTCAAACTCATATCCTCTAGATTTCAGCCTCTTGGAAATTTAGGGTTAGAGTATGAGTCACTGACACTTGACTGAAATTCTTATTTAGCTCTTGATTATTTTCTGGATTTTGCCCAAGTTTCTGAATTTCCATATATCATTGTTAACATAAAAATATTCTATTAAGACCCTTAAGTATGACAAATTATTGCAATGTCAGTATGTCTTATTAAGATATAAGAAATCACATGAGACAGGCACCAGTGACACTTGCCTGTATTCCTAGTTGCTCAGGAGGCTGAGATCTGAGGATCAGAGTTCAAAGCCTGCTTAGGCAAGAAAGTCCATGAAGTGTCCAGAAAACCAGAAGTGGTGCTGTGGCTCAAAGTGATAGAGCACTATCCTTGAGCAAAAGAGTTCAGGAACACAGCCCAGACCCTAGGCTCATGACTGATTAAAAAAAAAAAAAGCAAAAAGACGAGAAAAGAAAAAGAGAAGTCATATGAACAAACAAGTAAAAAATGAGATGTAGGTATAGAAAAATAATATAAAATCTGTAAAACATCAAATATGACAGGCATATTTTGGTATAAAGTCAAATATATATTAGGACAAAAGAATACAAGTAAGTAGGAAATAATTGCTTTGAATATCACTTTTATCTTGGACCTATATACTCCCCCTCAATCTAACTCTAAAAGTTTATTTGGTAGCTCTAGATAAGTAGTCTACAAGTATGTCTAACATATTTTCAGTATAAAATACATTTAAACTCACAAGGGACAAAGCTTCTTATTCACATAACAATAAGAATAGCAGGAGGCCAGTGCTCACACTAAGTCAGGGCAGAGACAGTCACTTCAGTTTAGAACTTGCTCCTAGATCAGATGTCATATGGGTCCATTGTGATATTTGAAGATGGAGTAATTTGACTTTTGTTCTCACAGCTTGTCCTTTGCTGACATCGACGGGTTACATTTCTTTCCCTGAAGGAGAAATGGGGGAAATGAACTGTGACAAATACTGTCCATTTCTTGGGGTGAGCCTCTCAAGTCCTAGAGAATGAGCTGGGATTCAAAGTCACTAATAGCCTTAATGGCTATACTTCTTTAATAAACAAAGAACTTAGAAATATGACCATTCTGATTCAAAATACATTTGGCTTCCTGAAGTGTTTTGTGTTCTTTATAGAGATTACACAAATTTTGACTAAGTAAACCCATAGAGATAAACAGAGTTCTAAAAACACATAAAGGACCTGCAAAGAGAATAATTTCATATGCATTAGATGACATTCTTGGATCAGATGATTAATATTTCTTTAATTGATCTTTCACTTGAAGCCTGAGGCATAAATCCAGTTAAGATTTACCTGGATGTATGCAAGGGAATTCAGTAAAGTTACACTTCATTACATCAAAATCGGAAACATTTCTAGAATTTTAAAGTTGTAGTGTGCAGAAAATCCCAATTATGAAGTGCTTAGAATAATTCTGTAATGATGTAATTGTTTTCATTATTACAGAATACACCTCTCCAACTTCTCTACCTCCCTTCCCCTGCTGAAGTTGTAAAGATCATTTCCAACATAGTGTCTTGTGAGTATCATTGTTGTAGTGAGTCATTCTGTGTCCTTGTTTAAGCATTTTGTTATACCCCTTCCACTTCCCAAATTAGAAAAATGTATATACAAGATGCAGGGTAAAGCCACGGGCCGGTGGCTCATGCCTGTAGTCCTAGCTACTCAGGAGGCTGAGATCTGAGGATCGAGGTTCAAAGCCAGCCCGGGCAGGAAAGTCCGTGAGACACTTATCTCCAATAAACCACTAGAAAACCGGAAGTGGCGCTGTGGCTCACGCAGTAGAGCGCTAGCCTTGAGCTGAAGAGCACAGGGACAGTGGCCAAACCCAGAGTTCAAGCTCCACGACTGACACCCCCCCCCCAAAAAAAAGATGCAGGGTAGCAAAATCAAATACAGTGACAATAGGGAGTATACAATAGAAAAGAAACAAAAGTAAATGTCCAAAAGTGGGATGCTGGGTCATAGGAGAGCTCTATGTGGAGTCTTTTAAGGAACCTCCATACTACTTTCCAAAGTGGTTGAACACGTTTACACTCCCACCAACAATGCAGTAAGGTTCCCTTCTGTCCACATCTCCTCCAGCATCTGTTGTTATTAGAGTTCTTGATTATAACTGGGGTGAGGTGGTATCTCAATGTTGTTTTGATTTGCATTTCTTTTATGGCTAGGGAAGTTCAAGACCATACTAAAACTACCAGTACAACTATGTTTATTGCAGCATTATTTACCATAGCTAAGATATGGAACCAACCCAGATGCCTTCAGTAGATGAATGGATCAAGAAAATGTGGTATATATACACAATGGAATTCTATGCCTCCATCAGAAAGAATTACATTGCCCCATTTGTTACGAAATGGAAAGACTTGGAAAAAAATTATAATTAAGTGAAGTAAGCCAGGCCCAAAGAAACAGGTCCCTGTGGTTTCCCTTATTTGTAATAACTAGTATATGTCTGAGACAAGCAGAAACGGTCAGATAAGTTGATGTTATGCGAAATAAACTCCAAGATAAGGACTCAAATGGTTTTTCCTTCTTGCAATTGTTTCTAACATATTTATAAGATGATTGTATCATTGCTTTGTATGTCGCTCCCCCAAGGTATAACCCCTGTTTTCACTGTATTTAACGTTGGTATAATTTGTGGAGAGGAAGGACAAAAAAATTGTTTAAATAGGGATACAGGTGGACCCATTGCAACAATGAGATATACAAGACGTTATGTCGAAAAACGAATTTTTACAACTTTGGTGGGGGGCGGGATGGGAAGGGGAAACAAAGGAGGAGGCAACAACGCTTGATAAGAAATGTGCTCATTTCCTTTCCCATGTAATTGTAACCCCTCTGTATGGTATTTTCACAATAAAAAAAGAAAAGAAACAAAAGTAACAAAAATAATCACATAGTACATTAAAAAAACAACAACAAAGAAAATCCGCTTGTGCCATTTCTTGGAGTTCATTTCGCTTAGCATCATGTTATATGGTCATATGTACATAGCTTTTGAGCTTTTCTGCTTGTTTGGTAAGATTATCTTATATGTATACTAATTACTGCAAATAAAGGGAAACCATAGGACTTATGTTTCTTTGGGTCTGGCTTACTTCACTTAATATGATTTTTTTCCCAAGTCTTTCTATTTCCTAACAAATGGAGCAGTCCCATTCGATGGAAGCATAGTATTCCATTGTGTGTGTGTGTGTGTGTGTGTGTGTGTGTGTGTGTGTGTGTGTGTGTGTGTGTGTGTGTGTGTGTGTATGTGTATTGATCCATTCATCTTCTGAGGGGCATCTGGGTTGGTTCCATATCTTAGGTATGGTGAATTATGCTGCAATGGACATAGTTGTCCTGGTAGCTTTAGTATGGCCTTGTGATCATTTGGATAAATGCCCAGAAGTAGAATATCTGGGTCATAGGGGAGTTCTATGTGGAGCCTTTTGAGGAACCTCCATACTGCTTTCCAGAGTGGTTGAATAAGTTTACACTCCCACCAACAATGCAGTAGGGTTCCCTTCTGTCCACATCCCGTCCAGCACCTGTTATTATTAGGTCTCTTGATTATAGCCATTTTAAGTGGGGTGAGGATGCAAACATAAAGGGGATCCAAATAGGAAAAGATGAAGTAGAACTCTCCCTCTTTGTAGATGACATGATCTTGTATTTAAAGTGCCCCACTCCTAAATTACTTAAGCTGACTTTGGCAAAGTAGCAGTGTATAAAATTAATCCTCAAAAATCAAGGGCTTTTCTGTATGCCAGTAATGAGAAAAGCATGGCTAAAATCAGGAAAACAACTCCTTTTGTAATAGCTCCCTGAAAAATAAAATACCTAGGAATTAACTTAATTAAGGGAGAAACAAAGGACAGGGTAACAATGCTCGATAGGAAATGTACTCATTACCTTACTCATGTAACTGTAACCTCTCTATACAGTATCTTTATAATAAAAAAACTATATTAAAAATAAGGTCAAAGAGAGATCAAGATCTTAAAAAAAGTGAAGGACCTCTATAATGAAAATCTTAAAAACCTGAAAATGGAAATTAAAGCAGAACTAGGGAAGTGGAGAAATCTCCTATGCATCTGAGTTGGGAGGATTAACATCGTGAAAATGGCAATAGTGACAAAGGTTATCTACAAATTCAGTGCAATACCCATCAATAATCCCAGCTTCAGTCTTCAATAAAATAGAAGATGCTTGTATATCTTGTTGTAAATAATTCAGTTATAACTAAATAGTCCTCTACCAAATATTCACACAAGGACCATATTATGTCCCAGTGAATCCTTTTTTAAATGACTCTCATTTTTCTTCCTAATTGAATTGTTGTATTTCCCCCCTCCATTGGTAGATACAGTGCCACTAATTTATTGTTCAGGAAATAATTTACCTAACAGACAGAAATGAATGAACTAATAGCTCAATGCTGATATACTCAGTCTAAACTAATAATCCTCTAGAAAATAGTGATCAGGAACAGGTATTCTCACTCTTACTTTTCTGATTTTTCTGTTGCCTTCTCTACTCCATATTTCGATGTAGAAAATGGGACAAAATAATTAAATGATTTTTTCCCTTAATGAACAAATCTTGATTGTCACAGTTCAAAGAAGAGGTTCTCACAAAACCTCATTACTTATTTCCTTTTAGATGGTTTTAGATTATTAAGTGCTTTCTTATAGTAGATAGATTTATAGGCAACACTGACTCATTACTTGTGTAACTATAATTTGGTTGAAGAAAGATTTTCTTTGAAGTTTTACTCATTTTACTAAACTTTATATTATATGTCTTCCTAAAACAACTGTAATTATTTTTTTAATTTTTTGAAATTTACTTTCTGATATGGAAAAAAGTGATATGAAAAGTGAAAAAGGTGTACAAATTAGTGAGGTACCATGTTCCAATGTATTATACATTACCTTATATTGTATCTTTTTCTCTTCAAACACTTCCTATTTCTGGTAAAACTTTCACCATCCTTTCATGTAACTTTTTAAAACATACAGTACATTGTTTTCATTTGTAGTTTCCCTACTCTACCATAGCACCCATGCACTGGCACCTGTCCCAGTGTAATGTAATGTAATGACCCATTGACAATCCTCTCTAGCTTTCTCCAATCCTCCTGAAGTTCTGGTAAGCACCATTCTAAACTGAATTTCTGTAAGACCAACTTTTTGAGATTCCACATACAAGTGAGACTACGTGCTACTAGTCTCTGTGTGCCTAGTTTGTTTCATTTGAACATTTTTCACTTTTATCTGTGTTATTATAAATGACAGGACTCCATTCCTTTTCTGGCTAAGTGATGCTCAACTGTAGAGAAGTGTCATATTTTCTTTATCTCTATAAGTTGGTAGATACCTAGGTAATGTCCATTATTATGAATAATTTGTAATGGATGTGGGAGTACAGGTGTCCCTTTGACATACTGATTTCATTTCCTTTTAATATATCTTGAGGAGTAGTCTTGCTGGATAATATGATAGTTATAGTATTTAATTTATTGATTCACCTCTATCCTGTTTTCAATATTGCTTGAGCTGATTTACACTGTGAAAATGTAAGTTTTTTTTTTTTTCACCCAACTTCAAGCTTGTTGCTGGTTAATTGGAAATAAGAATCTCTCAGATATATTTACACAGTTTGTCTTTGAATAGCAATCCTTAGGTCTCAGCCTCCTGAGGAATACAGGTGTATCTAACCACTAGCACCTGGCTAGGTTGATTGATTGATTGATTTGTGTGTGTGTGTGTGTGTGTGCGCGCACACGTGTGCACGAGCATGTGTGCATGTGTGTGCTCTCCCAAGACTTGAACTCAGGGCCTACATACTATCTCTGAGCTTTTTGCTCAAAACTAGCACTCTACCATTTGAGCCACAGTAGATCCACTTTAGTGCCTAAGCTGGCTTTGAACCATGTTTCTTACATCTCAGCCTTTTGAGTAGCTAGCATTGCTGGAGTGAACCACTGTTGCCTGGCTAAATTTAAGAATACACATTTGTTATGTTTTTGTTATAGTTGGAATTTGATTTAGACTTAAAAATTTTGAATTCAGAGAATAGGCTAGATGATCTAGAGAGCACTGGGAATCAGGTAAAAAACTGAGAGAAATTGTATAGATAATGAAAAGTCATTAGAAGTTTTAGAACAGGAAAAACAATACCTAGGATGATCACTCTAAGAGTGGCTGACAAAATGAATTCATAAAAGACAATCTGAAAGTAAATCAATAAAAATCTTTCACTTGGTTCTTTGATTTGAGTTTAATTTTCCACTTTCTAGTCCTTGAAACAAGTGTGCTCATACTGGCTTCCAAAGAGAGATACATGGATTTAACTGACGTTACAAAATGAAAGTAACAATTCGGGGGCTAGGAAGGTGACTCCGTGGTAGAGTGCTTGCCTTGCATGCTTGAGGCCCTGGGTTCCATTCCTAAGCACCACATAACTAAAAAGAAAAAAGCTGGAAGTGGTGCTGTGGCTCAAGTGGTAGAGCGCTAGCCTTGAGCTAAAGAGCTGAGGGACAGCGCCCAGGCCCAGAGTTCAGGCCCCACGACCGGACCCCACCCCCCCAAAAAAGAAAGTAACAATTTGAACTCAAATTATTATGTTAATATAAGTGGTATATATTTATATTTACACATTCCCCCAAAATTTCAAATTAAAATGTAACGATTATATGAATACTTTTATTAATACATGTGGTGCTTAAAAAAGGCATAGTTAATTCTTTCTTGATAATCCCAACAACAGGAAAGTTATGGGGCTTGAATGAGAGTAATAGAAAGTAATCAACATAATGAGACATCAATTGTACAGCTTTTATAATTGCCATTCAATATTAATCCCATCAGTTTAATTTAAGGCAATAAACAACATAGCCACAAGACCAATTCATAGTGACTATGCTAAATTAAAACACATAGAGAAAGCCAGCTGTGAATCATTATCCCAAATATTCAATTATTAATTCAATCAGCTTCAGTTAAAAGGGACTACTGCAATATACAGACAATTAATAGTCACCACAAAAGATCCAAGGCTTTCACACACTTTGCTGTTGTTGTACACAAGCTCAACTTGACTATATTGGCTCTATGCTATTACCTCTAGAGATTCACCAATAGAGCAATGAAATGTTTGATTGATGTTATAAGTCATAGTTAAAGCAATTTTAAGCATGTTTTATATATAGGCATATAGAATTGACAAATTATTACTCTGTCTAGGCAACATGAATACCATTAGTTTATATATATATATATATATATTATATATATATATTATATATATATATGTTTTTATATATATATATGTTTTTATTGTAAAAATACTGTACAGAGGGGTTACAGTTACATGAGTAAGGTAATAAGCATATTAACTATTGACCATCGTTACCTCCTCTTTTGTTTTTCTCCTACTATCCCTTCCCTCCACTCCTGCCTCCCACCCCCACTAAGTTGTAAAGTTTGTTTTCAACAGTGTCTTGTTTGAATGGGTCAACTTGTATCCTTATTTAAGCATTTTGTTATTTCCCTTCTCCTCCCCAAATTACAAAAAATATATATAAGAAATGCAGGACACCAGAATCATTTAGAGTAAAAAACAGGGGTTATATCATGGGGGAAGAACATACAAGAAAAACAAACAAAAAAATCACATAGTATATTTTAAATATGTTAAAAACAATAGCAAGAAAATGACCCCTATCTTGGGGTCATTTCACTTAACATCATCTTATATGGTCAGATGTACATAGCTTTTGACCTTTTCTGCTTGTTCTAGACTTATACTAGTTATTGCAAATAAGGGAAACCATGGGACCTATGTTTCTTTGGGCCTGGCTTACTTCACTAAATATAATGTTTTCCAAGTCTTTCCATTTCCTACCAAATGGGGCAACGTAATTTTTCTGATGGAGGCATAGAGTTCCATTGTTCCACATTTTCCTGATCCATTCATCTACTGAGGGTCACCAGGATTAGTTCCATATCTTAGCTATGGTAAATCATGCTGCAGTAAACATAGTTGACCTGATAGCTTTAGTATACCCTTGTTTGTGATCATTTAGTAAATGCCCAAAAATGGGATTGCTGGAACATAGGGGAGGTCTATGTGGAGTCTTTTGAGGGACCTACATACTGCTTTCCAAAGTGGTTGAACAAGTTTACATTCCCACCAACAATGCAGTAGGTTTCTCTTTGGGCCACATCCCCTCCAGCATCTGTTGTTATTAGAGTTCTTGATTATAGCCATTCTAACTGGAATGAGGTGGAATCTCAATGATGTTTTGATTTACATTTCTTTTATGGCTAGAGAAGTTGAACATTTCTTCATGTGTCTATTTGCCATATTTATTTCCTCTTCAGAGAAGTTTCTCTTTAAGTCTTTAGCCCACTTATTTATCAGGTAGTTGTTTCTTTGAGGATTTGTTGTTGGGGGTTTTGGTTTTTTGAGTTTCCAAGTATATTGTAGATATGAGACCCTTGTCTGTTGTATGGCTAGTGAAGAACTTCTTCCAATTCATAGGCTTTCTCTTGATCTTGCTAGCTATGTCCTTTGCCATGCAGAAACTGCAGTTTTATGCAATCCCATTTCTCAAACCTTTCTTTGATTTGTTGTGTTTCTGGGTCTTGATTAGAAAATTTCAGCCTGTGCAAAGGATCCCTAGAGTTTCTCTTATTCCTTCCTGTAATGTTTTCAGGTGTCTGATTTTTCATTGAGGTCTTTAATCCATTTGGAGTTGATTCTGGTTCAGGGTGATATATAAGGATTTAGCTTCAGTTTTCTACAGGTGTTTAACCAATTTTTGTCAGCACCATTTACTGAAGAGACTTTCTTACCTTCTGTTATTTTTAGCTCCCTTGTCTAAGATTAGGTGGATATAGGTCTGTTGGTTCATTTCTGGGTTTTAGTTCTATCCCATTGGTCCTCAGGTCTGTTCTTGTGCCAGTACCAAGCTGTTTTGATTATTATGGCTTTGTAGTAGAATTTGAATTTTGGTATTGATATTCCTCCACCACTGATCTTTCTGCTAAGGATTGCTTTGCTATTCAGGGTCTTTTATTGTTCCATATGAATTTTTGGATTGCTTCTTCTATTTCCTTGAAGAATGAGGTTGGAATATTGATAGGTTTCACATTGAATTTGTAGCTAGCTTTTGGCAATATTGACATTTTCATGATGTAAATCCTCCCAATCCAGGAGCATGGGAGGTTTTTCCATTTCCTAAGTTCAGCTTTAATTTCTTTTTTTAGGTTTTTAAAGTTTTTATTGTAGAGGTTCTTCTTTAGTTAACTCCTAGGTATCTTATTTTGTGTGTGTGTGGCTATTACAAAAGTTGTTGCTTTGCTGATTTCTGCTATGTTGTTCTCATTGTTAGCATACAGAAAAGCCATTGTTTTTTCTATTATTTTTTATTCTGAAAATACTGTACAGAGGGGTTACAATTACATATTAAGTGAAGTCAGCCAGGCCCAAAGAAACATAGGTCCCATGGTTTCCCTTATTTGCAATAACTAGTATATGTCTGAGACAAGCAGAAACGGTCAGATAAGTTGATGTTAGGCAAAATGAACCCCAAGATAAAGATTTTTGATCCTGCTACTTTGTCAAAGTTTCAAATCAGATTGAGCATGGGATTCTTTAAATATAAGATCATGGCATCTGCAAAGAAGGAGAGTTTTATTTCATCTTTCCCTATTTGGATCCCCTTTACGTTTGCATCTTTTCTTACTGCTGTAGCTTGGCATTCGAATACTAAATTGAAGAGGAGTGGAGAGAGTGGTCATGCTTGTCTCATTCTTGAGTTTAGATGATATGGCTTTAGCTTTTCACCATTAAGTCTAATGCTGGCTGCAGGTTTGTCATACACAGCCTGTATTATATAGAGGAATATAATATGGATTCCCAGTTTTTTCAGAGCTTTCATTAGAAAGGGGTGTTGGATCTTGTGAAATGCTTTACTGCATCTATTGAGATAATCATGTGGTTCTTATCCTTGCTCTTGTTGATGGAATGAATTATATTAACTGATTTGAGTAAATTGAACCAGCTTTGCATCCCTGAAATGAATCCTATTTGATAATCGTGTACCATATTTTTGATGAGTTGTTGAAATCGATTAACCAAAATTTTGTTGAGAAGTTTTACATTGATGTTCATCAAAGAAATGGGTCTATAGTTCTCTTTCCCTGCCTGCTTTTGGGATGAAGGTTATGATGGTTTCATAGAAACAGTTTGGTAGTGAGCTTTCACTTTCAATTTCATTGAAAAATTGGAGGAGTATTGGTGTGAGTTCTGCTTTGAAGGCCTTGTAGAATTCAGCTGTAAATCCGTCCAGTCCTGGGTTTTCTTGGGTGGGAGGTCTCTTATTGCTTTTTCTATTTTAATGCTTGATATGGGTTTGTTAAGTTGTTTAAATAATCTTGGATTAGTTTCAGCATGTCTATATTTGCTAGAAATTTGTCCATTTCTTCCAGTTTCTCAAACTTATTAGCATAAAATTTTGAGAAGTAGTCCATTATAATGTTCTGAATCTTGGTTTTTCTATGATGATGTTTCCATTCTCATCTCTGAGTTTGTTTATTTCAGTGTGTTCTCTTTTTTCTGATAAGATTTGCTAAGGGTCTGTCAATTTTGTGAGTTTTTTCAAAGAACCAACTCTTTGTTTGTTGTTCTGCTTTTTTGGATTATAATTCATTTAATTATGATTTAATTTTAATTATTTGTTTACATCTACTGGATTGGAGTTTAGGTTTTTGCTCTTTTTTAAGGAGCTCCAGGTATCTCATTAAATTGTTGGTTTCAGATCTCTCCAATTTGTTGATATAGGAACTCAGAGCTATAAACTTGCCTCTGAGTATGGTCTTTGCTGTGTCCCAGAGGAGCTGGTAATTTGTGTTTTCATTTTTGTTAAATATCATGAACATTTGAATTTCCTTTCTAATCTCTTCCATGACCCACTGGTGTTCAGCCTCCACATGTTACAGGACTTGTTTTTGGTGGCTTTTGGTGTTGAGTTCTAATTTTATTCCCTTGTGGTCTGAGGGAATGTAGGGCATATTTTCAATGTTTCTGAAACTGGACAAATTTGCTTTGTGACCTAGAATATGGTCTATTTTGGAGAATGTTCCATGTGCTATTGAGAAGAACATGTATTCTGATGCTGTTGGGTGAAATATTCGGTAGATGTCTGTTAAGTCTAGTTGATCTATGCAGTTGTTGAGATGTGAGTTTTTTTGAGTTTTTGTTGGGTTGATACATCCAGCATAGATAGTGGTGTGTTAAAGTCCCCCAAAATAAATGTCTTTGGATCTATATGATATTTGAGGGAAAGTAGTGTTTCTTGGATAAATTTGGGTACTCTATTGTATGGTGAGTAGAGATTTAGAATTGTTATATCCTTCTGAAGGATAGACCCCTTAATTAGTATGTGAGGACCTTTATCTCTTCTGGCTAATTTTAATTTGAAATCTGTTTTATCTGATATTAAGATTGCAACTCCTGCCTGTTTATGGGGGCCATTTGCTTGGAAGATTTTATTCTAGCCTTTTACTTTCAGAATATATTTGTTTTTGTGGGCAAGTTGTATCTCCTGAAGGCAGCAGATAGAAGGATCTTGCTTTTTGATCCAACTAGAAAGTCTATGTCATTTAATTGGATAGTAAAGTCCATTAATATTGGGAGTTAGGACTGTGAGGTCTTTGGTAGTTCCTGAAATGTTATCTACTTTCTTGGGTGCTGTGACAACTGGGTTCTTCCAGTGATTCTTGTACTCTCTGTTTGTGGGCTGTTTCTTGGTCTTTATTGTGCTCTTGTTGTTTTTCTATGTGTAGGACATCTTTAAGTATCTTTTGTAGGGCTGCTTGGTGGAGATTTATTGTTTTAGTTGTTCTTTGCTATGGAAGTTTTTGATTTGACCTTCCATCATAAAGGAGAGTTTAGCTGGGTACAGTATTCTTGGTTGATAGTTGTTTGTCTTTAGGATGTGGCATATATCATTCCAGGCTCTTCTTGCTTTAATTGTCTCTCCTGAGAAATCTTGAAGATATTCTGATTGGTTTCCTTTTATAGGTGATTGATCTTTTCTCCTTCAGAGCTTTAAGGATCCTTTTCTTGGTCTGAATTGATCATGTGAGGATTACAATGTGATGGTGGGATATCCTATTCTTGTCTGGTCTATTTGGGATTCTAAAGGCATCTTGTATCTCAATAGGCCTATCTTTTTGCATGTTTAGGAAGTTTGCTGCTGGATCCTGTTAAAAACATTTTCTAGATGAATAACTTCTGTCTCTAGGTGCTCCTCTACACCGATTATTCTCAGATTAGTCCTTTTGTTGGTATCTTCTAAATATTGAATAGATCTTTCATATTTCTTGGATTTGACTTGAATAGGTGTATCTTCTTTCTCTAGAATATCTAGGCTGCCTTCAATCCCAGATTCCATCTTCTGCATGATCTAACCTACTGTCAAGACTTTCTACTTTGTTTTTTATTTCTTTTCCTTCTAATTGGTTGGCTTTGTTGGCTTCAAATTCTTTGTTGGAGCTTTGCTTTAGATCTTGTATCGACTTCTTTATGTCCTTAATTTGGTTTTCAGTGTTCATTCTTAAATCCCTTAATTGATTGGTTATGGTTTCATTGGAATTCCTTTCCTTCTGATGGGTTCCACTCAGCATTCCCTTTATGGCTTCCTGGATTCCTTCAGCTGTCTGTTTGTGGGTTCCATGAATGCCTCCTTTAATCTTTGTCTATTGTCATGCCACTCATGCAATTCCTGTATTAATCTTAATTAGATTCCTCACACTCACGAAATTCCTGTAATAGTCTTTGTCCATTCTCATCCTGCTCAAGCAATTCCAGTATTAATCTTTAATTAGCTTCCTCATGCTCACAAAATTCCTTATTAATCTTTGGTTAGCCTCATCATTCTCAGGAAATTCCTGTATTAATCTTTTGTTAGCTTCATCATGCTCACCAGATTCCTGTATTAATCTTTGGCTAGCCTAATCATGCTCATGCTTTTCCCTAATCTGCTCACACATTTCCCTATCATGCTCACAGAATCCTTGTAGGTTTTCAATCTTTTCATTCATCATGTTTACCAGTAGTGTTTTTAGAGCATTTCTAAAGTACTCCTCAGGTTTATTCATTAACTGCTCTGTTGCCTGAGTATCATGAGTGAGAATTGAGATACCTGAACTTGCCATTTTTCTTGTGTTTCTCTGGCTTTTTCTGCCCATTTTGTATGAGTGCAAAACCAATTTCAAGCTAGAACACTATTTTAAGGTAAGCATCTACCAGAACTCTGTAGTTACACAGATTGTTAAAATGAGTACAGATACAAGCTAGTTCAATACATACATCTAGTTCAACAACAAACAACTATGGATGAATGGACTAAAAACGTCAAAGAAGGAGTTAGGAGGTCAGAAATTAATAGGTTTAGGGAGAATTGGGGGGAGAAAATAAGATTAGAGGAATGTGAGGAGGGAAAAGGAAAGAGGGAATTAAACTAAGATATAAATTGAGACAGAGGAAACAGATAGAAGGAAAGGAGGAGAGAGAACCAAACAGGAAAAATGAAAAAATAAAAAATAAAAAATTGAAAAATGAACCAATTAAAAATTATATGAGTATTAAGAAATAATACTACTATTAAAGGAGTTAAGGCTGAGAGTTAGTGAATTGAGTAATCAATTTCTAAATTAGATATGCACATAATGAAGGATAAAGTCTAATAATCAAAGACAGGTATATATCTGGGGATGAGCAGAACAGTCATACAAAATAACCCAAAGATGACCAAAAGGGAAAGAGTAAAAGGAGTTTTTTTAAAAACACACATACCTAAAATATAAATGATGAAAAAAAAATTTAAATTATTTTGTGTCTCCCCTATGTCAGTAACTAGTCTCTTGGCAGAGTCTCTTGTTTGCTTTGTGGTATTAGTTTTTCATTTGGCATGATTGATTTCTTAAGTCAATTTGTTTGTGCAGGCAGAAAGAAGATCTCCCTTACCTGGAACTTTGTTACCCTCCTCCCAGGCTCATTCACTGAGAGAGAGATCTACTTTGAGTATCACAAAAGAGGGAGATGGCTGTTTCCTCTAGCTTGGAATTGTTGTGATGGGTCTAGATTGTGGGTATGGTTGAAGCTTATTAACAATCAGTAGCTTTTCCCTGTGGGGCTAGCTCCGGAAACACAGAACCCAGCCTGGAGCCATTCTCAGCTTTTTCTTTTACCCCTCCTGCAGCTGGGTCTGCTGCCTAGGCTGCAGTGGGGAGGGAAAGCCTCTGGCTCTGTTTACCCAGTGAAGAAGGTCACTCCTCCATAGGCAGAGCTTACTCTGCCTCTGAAGGGCAACTTTCCCCTGGGTGGAGCTGAGCTAGGCAGGTCAGGTTCCTGTGATCTGTTAAATGGCTCCTATCTTCTTCCAAGGCCTGAGTTGCACACTAGCTGCTTTGGCTGGGTCTTTGTCAGTATCAAAGATGGAGTTCTTCTTCAGTGGTGGGGGAGGGACTACCTTCCCACCACAAATCTGTGGGAAGGAGTGAGGATGTCTTGGGGTAGTCATGCATATCCCTTGGTTTCTGAGCCGTCCATGGTCTGCAACCATGATGAAGATTCCTGCTCCTGGTCAGTTCTTGCTGGCAGTGAGTGGAATCTGCTCACACACTACCTCTGGTGCCTTTGTCCAAGGCTCTTCTCTGTTGATATGATGGCCACAGCAGCAACCACCACCGCCACTTCCGTGGACATTGGCAAGTGCTTGAATCTGTCTCCTTAACCAAGCTGCCTGGAATTTTCCTCTCTTGCCAAACTCTCTGTATTATGATAGCCTATTTTGTGTGACTCTCTAGCCTAGGACTTTTCATTGGAACACTAAAACTGCTTTCTATGCAAGAGCTTGACTAGCCCCCACCTTCTCCTCTGCCATCATCCTCCAGAATCTCCACCATTAGTTTTTTTTTAAAATTTTATTTTATTTGATTACATACTGTACAGAGGGGTTACAATTACATGGGCAGGATAATGCATACATTTCTTACCAAGCATTACAGCCTCCTCCTTTGTTTACCCTTCACCTCCCTTCCCAGCCTCCCCCCTCCCCCCCACCCAATTATACCCCCCCCCACACCGACATTGTAAAGCTGGTTTTGACATGACATTTTGTACTTTTCATTGTTGCAACAGGTCCACCTGAATCCTTAAACGACTTGTTTGTCCCCATCTCCTCCACATGTTATACTGACATCAAATATAGTGAAAGCAGGGGTTACACTGTGGGGGAGGGACATACAAAGCAACAAAGAGATAATCTTATAAATGCGTTAGAAACACATGCATGAAAGAAATGAAAACATTAAAATACATATTTAAGGGTTCATTTTCCTAACATCACATTATCTGACCTTTTCGGCTTGACTGGTGGCTCACGCCTGTAATCCTAGCTACTCAGGAGGCTGAGATTTGAGGATCACCATTAGTTTTAACCAAACTCATTACTAACATTGAATAGCAGCAGTGACGTAAACTTTATGACTAGATCAATACAGAAAATTAGTGTTATCAATCTATATAAATGCATTGATTTGTTTTGCTGAAAGGTAAAAATGTGAATGTGATTCAGAGGTTTCTCCTCATCATGTTGTGTGTGTGTGTGTGTATTCAAGGAGCAGAAGAGGACGGAAGGGTTGATTATATATATTGTTAGCATATAAATATCTTTTTATATTATTTTTGTGTCAATATAGGGGCTTGAACTCAGGGCTTGGTTCTCTTGGTAAGCTTCTTTGCTTAAGGCTGATATTCTTAACACGAGAGTTACACGTCCAGTTCCAGCTTTTTGATAATTAATTGGAGATAAAAGTCTCTTGGTTTTCTGCCCTCGTGGGCTTTGAACTTTGATCCTTAGAACTCAGCCCCCAGAGTAGATAAGATTAGAAGCATGAACCACTAGTGCCCAGCTAAGTGTATAAATGTCTTGAAGTCAGGAGGTTTCCTCTGTCTTGATCATTGATATAGCCCATGTATAACATAAAAGTGGGTCATACAAGATACATGTTGGACAAATGAAAAGAAAATGTTATCTAATCAAGAAAATGTAATTTTAAAAATAAACAATGATATTGGTTTATTTTGGGATTTGTACTTTTATTCTAAGAATAATTTTTAAGGAAAAATTCCATTGATAACCGAATTTTGATTTTTCTATTTACTTGACATTTATCCATTGTGCTATTTATATAGTACAGTTCATGTGTACAATAGGCAGATGATCAAATTAAGACAATTATTTGTATTTTCTTAATATTCCTTTATATTTGGAACCTTCTGACTCCTGTCTTCCAGTTCTTCATATGACACAATAAGTTGTTGTACATTATGATCATCCTCTTGTGCTGTGACTACTAATGTTTATTCCACCTATTTTGATTCCTGTTATCTAACCCTTTCTGTCTTTCTGTGACTATATTTCCTACCTTATAGCAATCAGTATTCCACTGTTCTCTTCTCTGAGGCCAATTGTATACATTTCCACATATAAGTGAGAGTGTTAGGCATTAATTTTCTTATTGTCTGGCTTATTTCACTTTTTTGCCAAGTCCTCTAGATTTACTAATGTTACAATACGATTTCATTTTTATGAAAAAGTGATATTCTATTCTGCATATATGTATGCAATATATATACAATATGCAATATATCCAATATACAAATGTAGTATATATGTGCATATATTACATTTTCTCTATCCATTCAGCTATTGATAGATACATCAGTTGGTTCCATACCTGAATTATTGTGGATAGTGCTATAATAAGCATGAGAATAAAGGTAATTTTCATGATTAGCTGATTTTTCTTTCCTGTGGAAATGCACAAGTAAGGAGCCTAGGTCATTTGAGAGATCTACTTTTAGATATTTTGCTCTTTTTTTCTTTGGTGATGGAAGAAACAACATTTATGATTTTCCATAAAGGTCTTACTAACTTACATTTCCATCAGCAGTGCATAGGAGTTCCTTTTTAGAATGATGAAAGAGGTGACATTGATCAAGATGCATTTTTTCATAACCTACTTTGTTGAATGTCAATTCTTTTATACACCTAATTAAAAATAACAATAAAAAAGTGTTTCTTTGTATCCAAACCTTAGCCAGAATGTTTTGTTTTTGTATTTCAGGCTCTGAAAGGCCTGAAATTATCTCATTTTGTTTTTATTTGCATTTTCCTGATGAGTAGTGATTTGATTTTTTTGTTGTTGTTGTTGGTCGTGGGCCTGGGCGCTGTCCTTCAGCTCTTCAGCTCTAGGTTAGCACTCTACCACTTGAGCCACAGCACCACTGACGTTTTTTCTGCTTATGTGGTGCTGAGGAATTGAACCCAGGGCTTCATGAATGCAAGGCAAGCACTCTACGACTGAGCCACTTTCCCAGCCCTCAGACATTTTTTTCACATAGTGTTTGGCCATTTTTTAGTTCTTCTTTTGAGAATTATCTATTCAGGTCAACTGTCCATTTTAAAAATCAGATTATATGTATTTCATTGTTGAATTTTTAACTGTTTATAGTCTGGATTAAAAACTTTTCAGATATGTAGATTGTAAATATTCTCTCAAAAATCTCTAAGCTGTCTCTCCAATGCATTGATTGCTTCTTCTGTTATACAAAAGCTTCTGGTTTGATATAATAGCATTTGTATGCTTCTGGGTTATTATTAAGGCATCAACACATATTATGGTATCTTCCATTATTTTCTAGTTGTCCTTTTTTTCTAGTAGTATCATGAATATAAATCTTATAGTTAAGTTTGTAGCCAGTTTTGTATACATTTTTATATACAATTCATGTGAATATTTATTTATTTATTGAAGAATCATCATTTATAGAAGTATGACTCCAGAGACATCTGTTGACTTTGTAAGCAAAATAGGCTAGTTACATTCTTTAATAGATCATTGTGATTTAGATAGGCAGAGTTCAAGCACCACCACCACCAACAACAACAACAAAAAAGCTAATATACTTTTTATCCCTATATTTTTAGACATTAAAGTCTATAGATTAAGAAGTGTTTTTAATGATCCTCTATACAAGAAAAAATGATCTGACAAGAAAAATTAATGTTTTACTTCAAGTCTTTCCTTTCCTTATGAATGGGGCAATGACATTCTTTCTGATGGAAGTATAGAATTCTACTGTACATATATACCACATTTTCTTGATCTGTTCATCCACTGAGGGGCATCTGGGTTGACTCCATATATTAGCTATGCTAAACAATGCTGCAATGAAGATGATTATGCTGGTGGCTTTACTGTGGCCTGGTTGTGGTAAATGCCCAGGAATGGGATTGCTGAGACATAGGGATGCTCTGGAAAAACTTACATTAAACGAAGTAGTCAAGACCCAAAGAAACATATGCTGCATGGTTTTCCTCATTTGTAAAAACTAGAATTGTCTAAAAACTACAAGTTAATCCAATGGATAGTAAAAGACAAATAATTACACTTGGACATTATTAATTAAACAGCCCTCTAAGCATTGGCACATTGAAAACAAAGGAGTATATTCTTAGGAAAGGATCATAATAGCTCAATTGTTATGTACATATAAAATAATGCTTTCAAAATGAACTCCAAGAAATGGAAACAAGAGATTTTGTTTTTTTTTTATTGAACTGTTTGAAGTTATTTCTTTTTTCTTTCTTTTATTCTTTTGGGTTATTCTCTTTTGTCACTGTTTTTGATTTATATACTCTTTGTCTTGTATATAAATATATCTGATATGGGGGAGAAGGAGAATCATAGAAACATGGAACAAAGGGTGAATCAATTCAGCAGTGATACTTACTAGATACTATGTTGGAACTTATACAACTTGGGGGAAGGTGTGGCAGAAGGTGAAAAAGTGGGAGAAAATGAGGGAGGGAGTGTCACTGTCCAAAAAGAAATGTATTCATTACCTGTCTCTGTACGTCATCTTTACTATAAAATTAAAATTAAAAAATATGTTTTACTTTATTATCTAGATGATGTTTCCACTACTGTATTTTTAAGTTTTATTCATATGTAAGACATATTGTAAAGGAGCCTATATATATTCTGAAAAATAAGTATCCTGAAGTCTAGTCATGATTTTAGTGTTCCAAGAAAGCAATTACACTTTATAATGTCTGATAAGTCCAACTTTTAGTTTAGTTTCTCAATTTATTTCATCAGTAATGTGAATACTCCTCCAATTGTTCTTACTTTATATTTGATTAACTGTTACTTTGGCTATTCTATCTACCAAATTTAGAAACCATTCTTTCTCTCATTAATATAATGCATAAGACTAGTCCATTTCATCTATGCCTTCATATATGAGTTGCTGAATATTCAAGTCAATTAAATATATTTCACAGACTATTGAAGAAGGAAGGCAATTAAATTTATGGACAGTTATAATGGGATTCTGATTAGAGAGAGTTGTGACCCAAGAAAGGCGATTGTGAAACTTGAGGGTAATAGCTCATAAGAGTTGAGGTCTTAAAGTGATGAATGGGCTGATCATAAACAAAGCTGTAATTATTTAGGTAATTTTCATCAGGCAACATATTGCTGCAAATGACACCACAACTAGCTTTTTAAAACTTGTTTTTATTGTAAAGGTGGTAGACAGAGGGGTCATAATTACATAAGTCAGGTAATAAGTATATTTCTTTTTGAACAATGTTATCTCTTCCCTCATTTTCTCCCAGTGTTTTCCCTTCAGACTCCTCTCTGCAACAAGTTGTTCCATTTTCATTTTAAACATAGTGTCTAGTATAAATGCTGTAGTTGTTCACCATTTTTCCAACCATTTCTGATCTCCCCCTTTGTATCCCCCAAACAGATAAACTTACATATGAGACAAAAGGTAAGAAATCAAAAACAGTGTCAGAGGAGAAAACAAAAACAAAAACAACGGAAGTAGCGCTGTAGCTCAAGTGGTAGAGCGCTCGCCTTGAGCTGAAGAGCTGAGGGACAGCGCCCAGGCCCAGAGTTCAAGCCCCACGACTGACCAAAAAAAAACAAAAACAAAAACAAAAACAAAAAGCAAGATAACCAAAAACTTTTATTTCTATTTTTAGATTTCATTTCAATAGATATAATTTTATATGATTATATGAGCATAGCTATTGAGCCTCTGTGATTCTCTCCAAAGAATATCCTCTTTTGGTCTCACTGTGTGAATGTTTCGTCTTCTGTTTATCATGTCCAAGTGTAATTTTTTGTGCTTTACCATCCATTGTGAAATAGAATTTAGGAATAAAAAGATTGCTTTGGCAGCAATGTATATGATGTATGTGGGTAAAAAGAAACAAGAGATTATCTGATGTATTAGAAGCATATTTTGATGGATCAATCAAAATAATGAAAGTTTGTCTTAAATGGAAGTGGTCGGCCTGCTAGGAAGAAGATAACTATGATAGATGATAAGCTGATGTAATCAGCAGCATTTGATCATCGTTGGAGGTTTGATGACTAGATATCCAGGAAAAATAAGGAATAACTTGAGGGACTGGATAAATAGCAATAGCATTGACTAAGATTGGGACAAGAGAGGAGAGACTGACTTTTGGAAGAAAACAATGATACCCACTTTTGGTTACATGATTTAAATGGACAAATCACAACTGAAATTATCTAGAAGGTAGCAGAGTGTATAGCTCTGGAATTTTAAAACGGTGTAATGTAGAGATAAATTTGAAAATAATTAGCATAAATGATGATTAAATCTCTGACAGTGATAAAACTGTAGTAGAAGTGATGGAACATAATTTCTTTCTTTGTTTTGCTGAAAAGGCCATAAAAATATGTAGAGATGAGTAGTCAAAAAAGTTAAGGGTGATAAATATCAGGATAACTCAAGAAAATGACTTTAGGAAGTCTGTATCAATAGTATATCTTAGATAATACACAGAACTTATTATTAAAGATTCTTCTTACAAACTGCATGCAATCACCTGATTCCTTCCAATTCCTATTGCTATGATACAATTTTAAGGAAAACTTAGAATACCTTTCCTTTACGCTGGATGCAAATGGAAAATAGATTTAAATCAACCACTTTCTGCTACAGCATGCTTAAATTCTCAAATCTGAATCATTATAACACTAACAGATTTTGAATGATTTACCACTTTATATGACTTACTACACTTAATGGTCACTTTGTTTAGGTGATTCAATTGTATTCACTTTGCTATTGAAGAAATTTGTTGTTAGAGATTATAATAGTTTAAGAATATAGCCTCACCAATGGACCTGATTCTTGTTTTCTCTGCATCCTGAGCTCTTAGCCATGACATTTCAATCTCAAAGAAAACTCTTTCTGCCCCATTTCTCTTTGGGTGATTGAAAGAATATATTGTTTCTTTCTATACAACTGAGAAAGCCTGCTTTGTGACCTCAAATATAAGGTGTCTGAAAAATCTCCTTTTTCTCATTGTGACCTCCATCCATCATAAAGGGCCAAGACGTAGCCATAAAATCACCTACTACAATAAAGCAATGTGGATTTCTAGAACCTTTTGTTCAGGAACAGGATATAAGAAGTGGTTTTGCTGTAAAACAGCACAAAAATAATTCTCTCTCAGTTCCTGCTTCTTAGAGGCATTCAGAAGACACAGGCAGAAGTTTTCAGCTAGAAATCCCATCTTTTAGATCTAACAAAATGGAGACAAATTTAGGCTGTTTCATGAGAGCAACTCTTCTTGTTCAGCAAAACTTGGAAAGTACAATATTTTTAAAGTAATGAGAGAATAACAAAATCTTATGGGCTTTACATTAAGGAAATGCAGTTGGCCATAATATTATTCTAGTCCCAAATAGTATGAGCTATATATTATTGTATAATTCCCACTGGTTTTACAATAGAAAGCATGTATGTGACCTGGAAAATATAGTTGTAGAATTTCTTTTTGTGAAATGTGTCTCTCCATTAAAATTTTTCAGAACTAAATGATAGAAACCTAAAAAAGGAATGACTGAAAACGCAATCAAAGCCATTGTTTAAAGATGCTTGTCATATTCTAATTTAATAAAGCCAATGTATCAAAGATTTGGATTCCCAAAGTCACAGTTTTAATTATAATTTTAATTGGGGTTATTGGATAATTTAAAAGTGGTAATAAGAAATTTAAATAAAAAGCATATGCATAATTCCTAATTAGACAGTAATTTGCTGGGATTCTAATTCAGGTATTAGATTCCACCTGGGTTTGATCCCCAGTAAAACACAGACAGAGAGAAGAATGTAAGAAGGAGAGAAAGAGAAAAAGAGAGAGAAAGAAAGAAAGGTAAAGAAACTGAAAGAAAGAAGGAAGGAAGGGAGGAAGGAAGGTAAGAAAAAAGCAAGGAAGGAAGGAAGGAAGGAAGGTAGGAAGGAAGGCAGGAAGGGGGAGAGAGGGAGGGAAAGGAGGGAAGGGAGAAGGGAGGGAAAGAGGAAGGAATGAAGGAAGGGAAGGGAGAAAAAAGGGAAGGAATGGGAGAAAAAGAGCCTAACTAGCTAAAAGGAAAATGATTATTTTTTCTTTTAATCACAATAGTTTATAGATGAACATATACTACCAACATTATACAATATTTCTGTTCTTTCAACATGTTTCAAATGATGGACTCACAGCAGAATATTGAAAACAGGAGTAGCAGCATCAATGAGGAGGTAGCAGTTAAATGGAGGGTCACAAGCCAGGCAGGTTTTGTCCAGGAGCCTTGGACTTACAAGTTTGAGGAGTAAATACTGGAATATAGTTTTAGAGATGGCAGTAAAAGCTCAGCCCAGGAAGAGGCAGAAGATTGTAAGTCCTGAAGATCTGTAGCTAACAATCTGGATTCTGAAAACATATGCAACCTCAACATTTCATGAACAAACCTGTTCATCTAAAGGGAGACAAGTCTGAAAACTTTTTTTGTAAAGCAGGCATATTTGGTATCATTCTATAATCTACCCAACAGGTGTCAATCTGTAAAATGTCTGTTTACCAAGTGGATGGATGCTGGCTTTCAGTTATTAATATTCTATATTTTCTATTTTGATCAGAGGACTATTCCAACCTCTGTAAAGTCTCTTGTTTTCTCAAGGTCTCTCGTTTTCTTCTTTTTTTCGACATGTCAACTCCTAAAGATGTTGAATTCAGTTCCAAGTCCATAGTGTTTCTGAGAATCCATTTATCTTTCTTATAGTGGATCCTATATGTTCCATCCACCTAGTGTTTTATTAGAAATATTGGGTTGGAGTATTAACATCATTTGCGGAAATATGGGCTTCAGTAGAATCGTGAAAGAATTGGTATCTCTTAAGAGGAAACCACTAAACTATGATAGCATTGACACAGGAGAACATATACAATCAAATATTTAAAAAAAGCAAAAAACCTAGGGTTTCTGATTCTTCTGCAACTAAGCACATCTCTGAAAAAAAGATAAAGTTAATAGGTTTCTAATTTTAACTGTTAGGCATAAAATGGGTATGAGGAAGTGAACAGTGAAATACTGGTATATAGAAGAGTGATTTAGGAAAGCCTGCATTTTAGATTAGCAGTGAAACTGTTTGGACTAAAACTAGGGCAGTGACACCAACATGGGGAGAGTTTCTGAGGAATAAAATGACAGGACTTGAAAATGAAAAGGCTTCAGGATCATGGCAGAGGTTAAAGGTAATTTCTAGTTATGGTCCTGGGACTTGTGAATTATATGTTTAATGAACATCTATGCAGATGAAAAGAAAAAGGAGTGTTCTGGAGAAAGAAGACAGGTTTTCAGTTTTGAACACATGCCAGAACTATAACTAGATGTTTGTTAATAAGTAATTGGAACCCAGATAATTCTGGTCTGTCCATAGGACAATGGCTAGAGATTACTTTTTTGAAGAAACTTGAATTATGGTGATTGAAATAGAAAAGAAGATAGACCGAATAACATGTTTCACAGAAATCATTTAAAGAGGTTTGAAGAAAATTTGGAGTGGGAGTTTTAAAAGCATCATTTGAATGAGCAATTTCATTTAATAGCAGTTTTAGAAATTAATGAGTACGGTAAGTAGAATTACTGAGATTGTACCAAAAGAGCTTCATCCAGGTCAAAGAAGAAGAAACGTAAATTGGGGCTAAAGCACCAGATGCAAGTTCACGAAAGAACTTTTGGTTTATTTTGGAGTATTTATAATTCCTCATATAGTTTCTTACACTTAGAAATTGCTCAAAAATATGCATAGACATAGAAATTAGAAATTAACTTATTGTGGAATGGTTACTTTTTTATCTTTTAGATTCTGTTTTTTTTTAAGTTATAATGTTTACATAAAGAGTCAAACAAAATAAAATAGAAAGTTTTCAGAGAGGGTGAGGTTAAGAAGAAGGTAATAGATAAATGGAAATAGAAAGGGTGGGAAAATGCAGTCATAATATTATCTAAAGTACATATGTGAAAATGGAACTAGTTAATTGTGGTGATGGGTGGGATTGAGAGAGAGGGGGGAGAATTATGAAACGGTAATGTTGATTAAGATGCATTGTACATGCAAACTAACGTTATGAAACTGAAATTTCTTTGTAGAATTACTAAAGAGTGTTTTCAAAATAAAGTAAAAAGTAAGTGATTACTATGAATGCTTCATATGTAATTTCTAGATTTTTTAATAATCATTATAAAATATATTCATGTAGAATTTTTTCTTCACAATATTTTATGGAAGATGTATTAGAATGGTAATATGTATCAATATTATTGTCTTCCATCATAGAACATTCTGCAATTTTGATGTACAATGGTTATTTATATTGTACCTCTATTGATGAGCATATTAAGGGCACATACACATTTTTTTTACATTTGGTAATGAATATACATTACACTTTCTTATATAAATATCTTTGCACATGAGTGTGAATTATTTTGTATGATAGATTCTTCTTAACAAAATTATATATCCACTTCAGATTTTGATCATTATTGCCAAAATATGTTTCACGTAGACAGTGTCAAAATGCTTTTGTTACAAATATACAAGCAAATAAATGCAGTATGTGTGCTCATTGCTATTTATAAATATTTTAAGTGTTCAAGTCTAATATTTAGGTGTAATTTTTTATGAGTCAGGTAAGAAACAGTATTTTATGCAGTAAACATAATGTCACACTCTTCAGTCGTGTGTGTGTGCGTGTGTGTGTGTGTGTGTGCGTGTGCAGAGTCTCATGGACTTTCTTTGCCTGGCTGGCTTTGAACTATGATCTTCCTCAGATATTAGTCTCCTAAGTAACTAGGATTTGAGGCATGGGCTACTGGTGTCTATCTTTTCTTTGGCCTTCATTTATTGACTATACTAAAACATGCATTCCCTGGAAGACTTGGGACTATTTTCAGTTCAATTATGTAGTGCAGTTGTGATAACTCTTAACAAGGATAACAGACACACATGTGTACAGTGGAGAGTTAAGTAATAAAAATATCTAGAATAGGCTTCATGTGACACAATTGGGATTCTGGGCAGGTTGTATATACTTGACATAGCTATTACCATATTAATATTAGGATAATTTTAATGATATGCCAAATACAATGCTACTTAAGATATAGTTTTACATTATTCATATCAATTGGAACATATATGTGACAAAAATCTTACCAATATAATGGTAGTTTTGACTCCATTGCCAATCTTGACTTTTGGGTCCCTTGACTTTTGGGAGTAGGCTATTCACACTGCATTCTAGCATCTATAATCTGGAAGCCACTTGGTCAGAGTGGAGAAGGTTCTAGAGAATTTATAAGTCTGCAAAAGTAAAAAAAAAAAAAAAAAGAGGGCGGGAGGTGGTAAGGAATCTCCTATGAAAACACAGTCCTTCCCTTATAACTCTTACATTAAAAAACAGCTTTAAAAAACAGCTCAGATGACCTGTAACCAGATGCCATGCAACAGATGAGTGGATCCAAAACATTTGGCACCTATACACACTGGAATTTTACACAGCTATTAGAAAGCATATTATGCCATTTGCAGGAAAATGGATGGACCTAGAACATATCACATTAAGTGAGGTAAACCAAGCTCAGAGAGACAAATGGCAGAAGGTAGATCTAAAATACAGTGGGCCATGATAATTTATACAGGACTCAAGTCATTCACACACAGTGGCTCACTCGTAGGAGAGGAAAAGAAATGTGCAATGCCTATGTGCATCTGATCATATCAAATAATACATATCAAAATGAACTATGAAAAATTGAAATATGTTTTTTCTTTGTTACTTTTTTACTTTCTGTTTTGTTAGTTCTTTTATGTCTCTGGGAGTATAAGGGAGGATACAGAAAGGAGGGACAGATGAAAAACAAATTTAGCAGTAGTACTCATTAGACAGTATATTAAAAATGAACAATACAACTTATGGGTAGGTATGAGAGATACAAATAGGGAGAGAGTGGGGGAAGGAGAGACATTGACCAAAAATGAAAAGCACTAATTACCTATCCTAAGTAACTTTAACGCCTCTGTACATGACCTTTATAATAACAATAAAAGTTACAAAAGCATCTTTATTAAACAACATAAATTGGATCCCTAAATCTATCTGTAAGTATTTCAGTTTTGTAGATTAAACTTTGAGATGGCCCAGACAAGAACGGTTTCAAATTTTACATACAAATAAATGGTAGAGATGCTGAGTTTAATTATCAGTCTAATGTTCTCTGAAATACAAGTATCCCTCTGAATACCTGAACAGATTTCTTCGGTCTCAGGAGATATCCCAGACCATATCTTACACTTATCTGTGTCAGATATCTGGTCATCAGGAAATTAAAAACCTAAGTGGTTCAGGCCCTGTCACCATGGGGCATGGGTAACTGACAAATAAGCTTTCCTGGCAATTCATCGTCTCAATGTGGGCAAGTAGAGTTACACGATATACCAGCCAGGAAAACTATGCTACAAAAAGTAAAGTCACAGCATTAAAAATGTGTATTTCTGCAAGACTACTCAAGGTAAATTTTTGGTAAAGGAAGTAGGAAATGTGAGTCTGGGAGAAGGGAAGATGTGATGGGGGAATGATGGAAGGAATGTCTCTGATCAGACACACTGGATGCAGAGGTGTAAAACCTATTAAAGTTAAGAAAATAAAAAAAGTAAAATGTATATTCCTATGGAAAGTGAGGTAAAATGAGCAAGTTAAAGGAAATACCTGGGAATTGTACAGACGTTAATCTGAATTAGGGAAAGGAAGGAGAACAACAAAATGGTGAGACAAAGGACAAATGGCAAACTAATGCAACAATGATATTCACAAGACAATATTTTGGAAATGAGATGTAGAAATTGGGGGACAGGACTGGGGGTGAGAGAAAGTGGGAGAAAAATGGAGAGGGTAACAAGTTCGACGAAAGGTACTCCCTATATTACTATTACATATGTAACTGTAACTCCTCTGTATATCACCTTGGCAATAAAATTAAATTTAATGTGATATTGAAAATTTTTATTCCAGATAATTAATAGCATATGACTTTCCAGTCCTTCCATATGTTTAGTCTACTTGGGATACTATAAACCATATAAACTGGGTGGTTAGAAAGCAACAATTAAAGCTGGGAGCCAGTGGTTCATAACTGTAATCCTAGCTACATAGAAGGCTGAGATCTGAGGATCACAGTTCAAAGTCAGCCTGGGCAGGAAAGTCCATGAGACTCTTATCTCCAGTAGACCACTCAGAAAACTGGAAGTGGCATGTGGCTCAAGTGGTAGAGTCCTAGCCTTGAGCTGAAAAGCTGAGGGACAGCGCCCAGGCCCAGAGTTCAAGCCCCATGACTGAAAAAAAAGAAGGCAACAATTATTGGAATATATCTTCAATTATTATTCTGTATATAAATATCTTTATCTTCTGTCCAACAATTTGCACATATTGTTCTTTTTACATGTATTTCCTCAAATATGAAATTATTGTTCACATTTTACTTTTATAATAGAATTGTTTTCAAATTCAATGTAAATTGATTAATAGCTTTGTGAACCTATATCATCAACTTAATTTTTCTGTACTCTAGTTTCCTTATATAAAAGAAATCTTAATACTAGTAAAACCAAGCACCCAATATAAGAACTGAATTCTATCCTTCTGACATAGCTACATTAACATCTAGTGGAAATGATTAACTATAATAATATTATTACCTCTAGATTCCATGCTAGTTCCTATAGTTATGGCTAGAACCTGAGTAGAATCTGGTATTGTTAATAAGGTTATTCCTCTGTCTGGTCTCCCTGTTCCCGTTAAGTCCTCATTGATCCACCATGTTAGGGAGTCACTGAAGTGATCAGAAAATTGCCTGTACGATGTAGAAAAGCAATCACATTCTGGATGACATGGCTGTCACTTTTCACTGTCCTACCTATTTCCCTCTTCATCCCATGTCTGCCAGATCCACTCCACATGGCACCTGAAACTGACAATGTCTGACATATTGCCCAGAAGTACCCTGCTGTGAAGTAGCTAAGCCATTTCCAGTGTCCCTGACACTCACTCCTATGATATGACATCCAAAGATGTCTTCATCCTCAATGTAGCAGCAATTTTTAAGTTCAAAGTAAAATTGCTCACAAATCATTTAATTTCCCTGTGATCTAGAAAGAGAAAAATGAGGATGGCATGAGGTTTTAAAGTACAAGAATAGTGAAACCTTCCCCAAAAGACATTTCTTTGAAGACAGAAGATAAAAAGATGTTCATAAGAAGAAATTAAAACTTAGTAATAAAAATTGTATTCATCACTCTATTCCCTGAGTTGATACATTTGTTTCTAACCAGCTAAATTGTTAGTGAAGTAGAATTACACAGTTCAATTCGTAACCTGAAAAACAAATTTATAATTAAGATATGAAATTCTCCAAATACCTCCACTTCAATTTCCCTGCTAAGATTATATTCCATGGGCAGCCATGAACTATAATTTGATATAGGCTATATGTAATTTATATAATTCTAAGAATATGTGTCTGTGACATAAGTTTAGAGAAAAGTAGAACCAACATATCTTCTCCGTACTGTATTTGATGTTTTAGAGAACAGGCACACTGTTAACATTTTTAAGAAAGAAGATAAGACTCTGCTTTATTTTTAAAGGAAAAAAATGTCAATGTGAGGTTAAAAATGCAGCCTGCTCCCTGGGTTTTAGGAGCGTTTTGTTTTAGAGGAGTTTGCTTTTGAGAATGTAGCTCCACACACGTGTCTCTCCCTGCCCCACAGCAACAGTTAAAAAAAAATCCATTCAAAGGTTTTAAGCAAAGTTCACTTGATTGTAGGTCAGTACCCAGTGGATAAATCACAAAATTGCTTCAAATAATGTACATGATTTACTTTTTTTTTCTCTTCCCTCCTGAGTAGAAGCTGTGAACTGAGAGAGCAAGAATAAGAACTGTTTCCCTACCCCTAAGGTTACTGCCCCTGTCACAGTAAAAGTCACTGTCAAGCAAACGCAGAGAAATAACTTAAAATGTAAGCATTTTATCCATCTGCCGTGGGCAACAGAAAACAAATGATTGTGGTCCCCATCTTTGCCAGTAGCAGGGCATTTGTTAACGTATGATGATAGGAGAAAAGGGAAAAGAAATCCCTTGGCACAGAGCTGGATTGAAATATGCCATGGAGAGTGCAGGGCCTTTCAAAAATAGTCTTTTGTAATCACTGAGGCCTTTTAGGGTAGCAAAGTGGTAGTGTTTAGGGAGCTATGTTAGGTATAAATGTTCCCTTTCTAGCATTAGGCTATTGACCCCCTGCTGCATGAATAATCTTTCTCAAGCACCATTTTCATCATGTCATTTCTGCTCAAGGACCCTTAGGGAAGAGAGCCCTGGTGTCTACCATATTAAATCCAGACTCTTCAGCTTGGCATCCCCAGTGGCCCTCCTCCAACTGATCTTGGACTCTGTTGTACCAGCACACGGGTTCACTTTAGTCCCTTCAAATAGACTGCCTTGCTTTGCTCTAAGTACATTTTTTTTTTACCTTCTAGAAACTAGCTTTAAGCTACTGTCTTCCTTAAATGGGCTTCTTCCTTCCAACGGCACCCCTACCACATGTTCTTTCCAATCTGTGCCTGTGGAATTCTCTAATAAGACTAGTTCTGAAATGGGTTTCCCTCACCAGACTTAATCCTGTTCTATTAATTTGGATTTTTATCCCACTGCCCAATTTGCATACTACTTTGTACTATTCTGTCTTATCCTTTAACACTATTATCCCCCGTGATACTATTTTTAAATGTATATTCTTCACTTAAATTTCATTTCTATACATTTGGAGGTCTAAACTGATGTCAAAATAGAACATTGGCAGCGTTTATTTTCATGTTTAATTTCTCAGTAACTTGATGGGAAAAAAAGGATGACTTCAATAGGAATAGCTCAGGAATCATTTGTGTCTATTGAATCTCATTTGGACAAGGCAGAGATATCTTAAATGATGAAACAAGCCAAGTAAAGTATGTGACTGCATGGTTAATTTGTGGAAGGCAATTTATGTCGCTACCGCCTCGACCAGCAAGGAAGACGCGACACCGGACTCTTCTCTCTGCAGTTTATTCAGGACCTTTTAGTAATCTTCTGACCCCAACCCCGGGGAGAATTCCCCACAGCCTTAAGTACCCGCTGGGTAGCCAACCCTGATACGCCACATGGGAACCACCAATAAGTTCAGGTGCGCGGAAGCAAGCCAGATTCTTTGCCTTAGCCATATCAGGAGTTGTTTACCACAGAGAGCACTTGCCATCGGGAAGGCGGAGGGCGGAAGCTGGCACCATCTTCCAGGTGCGGCCTCTCGCAGCTCTCTACAGTTCCCCCTTTTTTGTTTAAAGAACACAGATGAGAACAGAGGTCTGATCCCTGTTGTGCAATTGCAAGGACTGCATACAAACCTTCTCCCAGAGGGCGCCTTCTCTAGGGATGACTCAGCCTGTCCATTGATTCGTTTTTCACAAGGACGGGAAAAGGCGAATCGAACCCGTGTGCAATCAAACATGCTCTCCTCAAGGACAAAACTCATGCCTCTCGACTGCAGTACTTTGGCTTTGCAATCTGTGTTCATTGTTTTAGGGTGGCAAGCCACGCTTAGGGGGACTGACCTGCTCCAATGACTGTAAAGGCTTGGATAATCATGGCTGCACTGCGACGCTGAGAACCTCTAATTTGGCAAATGCACCACAGACATACCAAGGAGGCTAACACCAGGAGGCCTATCAGGGCTCCCAAACCCGCCCATTCCTTAAGATGATTCATAGCAGCGGAGATCCATGAAGATAACCCCTCCGCCAATCCGGCATCCACTCAGGTCGAGTTCACCATGACAATGGCAACCCTGAGCTGTTCCATCAGGCTGTCGAACTCCCCAGTTCAATTACCTAAAAGATAACTAAACAACTGTGTAGACAAATTTGCAGCATTTTTTGAATAGGTTTTTTCCTGGGCCTGAACTCTGGGCCTGGGCGCTGTCCCTCAGCTCTTCAGCTCAAGGTCAGCACTCTACCACTTGAGTCACAGCGTCACGTCCGGCTTTTTTCTTTTTGCTTATGTGGTGTTGAGGAATTGAACCCAGGGCCTCAGGCATGCAAAGCAAGTGCTCTAACACTGAGCCACCTTCCCAGCCCCATTCTCCTGGGTTAATTGCACCACAGCAGCAGCTAATCCAGCATTAGTTAGTGGTCCGCCCAGCTCTCTCCAAACTTTCATCCATGCTTCTAGTCCCCTATTCTTATATGGGGTTATGGCGGCTCTGCATTCCTTAGTGCACTGCTCGTAAACAAGCTGTTTAATTAATGGCATGGCTGCATCTGGGTCACCAAAAATTCTGCCAGCAGCCTCGACCATACGAGCAACAAAGTCCGAAAACGGCTCCATAGAGCCCTGCAGGATTTTGGTGAGATTGCCACTCACCTCGCCTTTATTTGGTAAGGCCTTCCATGTCTTTATGCCAATTTTATTGATTTGTTCATAAACTTGAACCGGGTAGCCTATCTGCTGATTGGCGAATCTCCCCTGTCCAAGCAGCATATCTCTGTCCCAAGCTGGGTTTCCCCCAGCCTGATTGGCTGCAGCCTCTTCACTAGCAAATTCAATCAAAAAGGCCTTCCAATCTAAATACTGACCTGGGCTCAAACAAGCTCGTGCGAGCCCACTCCAATCACCGGGTGTCATGCAATGTCTGTTTAGGGCCTCCACCTGGGCTACAGTAAAGGAGGCTGTGATTCCATATGTCCGCACAGACTCAGCTAAAGATTTTATAACCTTAAAATCTAAGGGTTCATGATATCGCTGTCCCTGTGGATCCTGAAATATTGGACAGGCTAGATGTAACTCGGTTCTGACCGCTTTCCACACGCCTGGGCTGAAAGAACAGCCGGGGCTGCCACTTCCGGGGTCCTCCGCATAGAGCGGAGGGGCCGAAGGTGTGGAGCGGTGCACGGAGGGTGTGCATTCGTCTTTATCTGGGTCCTCTCTCTCCTTCCCTTTCCTCCTCTTTCTTATCTTTGTTTTTTCTATTTGTTTTATGAGTGATTGTAGTTCCTCTGAGTCTGTAGACTCAGAGGTCTCTAGTTCGGCAAAATCGGGGTATAACCCCCCCCTGCTCTCCTCCTTTTCGCTGTCTGCCCTTTCCGATCTTTCTTCCTGCAGCATTTCTAAGGTGGCTTGACCATTCTCTACCGCCTCACTGCAACGCTGGTCCTCGAGACAGCCTCTTATCAGTTTCCATATTGGTCTCACTCTGCTCTTAAGCGTTCCTTGTTCAGAGGCAAAATCTAGGTCCCTCCCTAGTTTCTCCCAAGAGGCCACCGTGAGGCTTCCGGAGACAGCGAACCACGGGGCAACGATGTCACATTCATTCAAAAATCTCTCTAAAGTACTCTTTTTTATTTTTAACTTTTTTGAGTGCAGTAGCTCATTGAGAGCCAAAAAAATTGGGTGCGAAGAAGAAGCGCCCATGTTTTAAACATTTAAAGCTGGTAAACAAACTTTTACTTTCACTTTTGGCTACTCTACTGACTAGCCCCGGGTTCTCGCTCTCTCTTTATCTACCGAGAAGAGCAAAAATCCCCCCGCTCTTGTGGCGGATTCCCCTTTTACCTGGGAACTTACTCCCCGCTCTTGTGGCGGATTCCCCTTTTACCTGGGAACTTACTCCCCGCTCTTGTGGCGGATTCCCCTTTTACCTGGGGACTTACCCCCGCTTTTGTCGCGGATTCCCCTTTTACCTGGGGACTTACCGGTGCACCACCCTGACCGCAGAGAGTTCTGAGTCCTCGTTGGGGTTATGGCTGAGTCCCCATACGGGCCACCACGTGTCGCTACCGCCTCGACCAGCAAGGAAGACGCAACACCGGACTCTTCTCTCTGCAGTTTATTCAGGACCTTTTAGTAATCTTCTGACCCCAACCCCGGGGAGAATTCCTCACAGCCTTAAGTACCCGCTGGGTAGCCAACCCTGATACGCCACGTGGGAACCACCAATAGGTTCAGGTGCGCGGAAGCAAGCCAGATTCTTTGCCTTAGCCATATCAGGAGTTGTTTACCATAGAGAGCACTTGCCATCGGGAAGGCGGAGGGCGGAAGCTGGCACCATCTTCCAGGTGCGGCCTCTCGCAGCTCTCTACAAATTTATACAATAGTTGCTAGCCATATAAATAAATAATTTCATATGGCTGTGCTTGATTCTGTACTCAGGAAGCAGTGAGACTTAAAACTTTCCTATCCCCCTCACCAAATAAATCATGAAACAAGAAGCTGGGAGCTGGGAACTCTAAAGATGTCCTCATTTGAAGGTGATAAGTTTTCCAAATGGGAAAAAATTCCCATCTGAATATTATTAAATATCTATTGACTTGGAGACCCTAAAAAGAAGAAAAAGACAAAGCTGATAGTAAATCATTTGTATCAAAAAAAAAAATGCAGAGGAAGCCAGGTGCCTGTGGCTCACGCCTGTAATCCTAGCTACTCAGGAGGCTGAGATCTGAAGATCGTGGTTCAAAGCCAGCCTGGGCAGGAAAGTCTGGGAAACTCTTATTCCAATAAACTACCAGAAACAGGAAGTGGCACTGTAGCTCAAGCGGTGGAGTGCTTGCCTTGAGCTGAAGAGCTGAGGGACAGTGCTCAGGCCCAGAGTTCAAGCCCCACGACTGACAAAAAAAGAAAATGCAGAGGAAAGAGCCACAACAAAGAAGGATTTCTTAAAGAATATGCCAAAGTGCTCCATAAAATTGATTCAAGTATTGTCCAGGACATTGAAGCCAGGCTAGAACATGAACAATCACATATAACGTTTACTATCCTAGGATCCCCAAATTTTCATTCCCCATCCTGGAAAAGCAGAAATCTCCCTCTTGTCCATGATATGGATTACACATAACTCCCTCAAAAATAAGTACAATGTTTGTACATCAAGTAGTTGTTTTTTTTCAAGCCAGTGTAATTTAAATGTTTCCACATAACTTGTCTGAATATGACAGTCCTCCAAGACCCTTCACAGACATTCCTTAAGCCAGGAGTGAGCAATATTTTTTTTTTCTACAAAGAGTGAAGATTTTAGATTTGACAGGCCAGACCTGTGTCACAGGTATTCCACTCAGCCACTGAGGTATGAAAACCTTGCAAGATCAGTGGCAACTGAGTTGTAATAGCCTCTTAGTAAACAAGCAAAAGACCTGTTTTTCTATGCTTTGCCTAAACAGTGGGAACAACTATTTTATTTATATAGCACTTCTCAGTGCTATATAAATATTCTCATTGTGATATCTTTTATATAGTGTGGATTCTGAGTCTTATCATTCCCCTACATATGTAGTTCAGCATTAACTAAAACTGATTCTTTTTTGAATAATTATTCAAGTGCAAGATTTTACATTTCTGTAATCATTCCGTGAACATTGACTTTATTCCATAACATTGTGTTGATCTGTGCTGGTTTCCTATGATTTCATTTACTTGATTTTTTTGTATTAACTTCATATTGTTCCCTGTTTCAATAAAAGAAATTTTCATTCAAATCAATAAGGTGCTGGTAGAGGTTGATCTATCAGTAGATGAACATTATGTAAACAATACTAGCAGCACAGATGGTAATCATATAAAATACTTCCAAGCACCTTTATGACCTGATAAGTAGGCTAATAGCTGGTAAAAGTCATTGCAACTAATAAAATATTTTCTTTGCTCTTGGTACCTTGGTCTATACTGGTGACAATGAGGGAATGAAATAAATAATAGTGATACAACTTGTCTTTAAAAATAAGCATAAAAATGATTCCTGTCCTTTGTAACATTGCTTGTCTGCATCTTATTAGTTTATAAACTAAATGAGACATTTGTTTAAATGATTTTCAGATTAGGGGCTGGGAAGATGGCTCAGTGGTAGAGCGCTTGCCTTGCATGCCTGAGGCCCTGGGTTCGATTCCTCAGCACCACATAAGCAAAAAGAAAAAAGCTGGAAGTGGTGCTGTGGCTCAAGTGGTAGAGCGCTAGCCTTGAGCTGAAGAGCTGAGGGACAGCGCCCAGGCCCAGAGTTCAGGCCCCACAACCGGACCCAAAAAAACAAACAAACAAACAAATGATTTTCAGATTATAACACAAAGCAGACCTTTGCAATATCATCCATCTATTTGTATGCTGCATCCCAAGATTCAATCAATTGCAAATTGTATTTTAATTGCATTTGTATTGAATATGTCAAGGCATTTCTTTTCTTCCCATCACAGTGTAGTATATCAATTATTTGCATAGCATTTACATTCTATTAGTTTTTATAAGTAATCTCAAGATTGCTTAAGGATGCACAAAATTATATGCAATACTACACTTCGTTATATATGAGGACTGATAACCTGTGAATTTTGCCCTCCTCAGGGAGTTCTGGAACTAATTCCTTCACAGACACAAAGAGACGACTATCTTCCCTCTTGGGTGGATGTAAGAGTAAAATTATCTCAGGAGTACATCAACCAAACCCAAAGGGATCAATCATTGGCAGGACATTTAAGCAACATACTGGAGAGGAAGATTATTTCCTCAGAAAGTAAATTTCTAATATGCTAGCAGTAACTTCTCCTTAATTCCACAGAGATCAAAATAGGCAATAAAGAAAATGCAACAAATTAGTGAAGTCTTCATTAACTTCTTGGTTTCTGTAAAGGGGGAAAACTACCAAGTTGGAAGGTTTATGGATTCTTTATTACTCCTGCTGTTAACATTTTGAAAAATATCTTTATTTTAGTCTTATGAATGGGTGTAAAGTTCACATGGTAAGGACTTCAAAAAGAGATGTTTTCCAATATTGTAATACAGGCGATGGTTTCAGAAAATGCTCCCTCCATAATGCATTCAGGGATACTTACTGAATATAATTTCAGTGTTTCACATGCACAGGTAAAGTTCCCATGAAAGTATAAGAACATATCCAGGTCCTAAACCAAAGAAGCCTCAGGACACCACAGTGGTCATTGGAAATAAAACTGCATCAGTTCCAAGGGCCAGTACAGATGGCAGAGACCTGGATCTGATGCCTTTAAAATTCACTCACCCCATGAACCTGTTCAAGGAAGTTAAAGAACTGAGGTCTGCAGAAAAAAAGAAAAGAAAAGAAAAACCTTGAAGCCCTGGGAAAAGTAAAGCCACAGGGGAAAGGACTAAGCAAGAACACATATCTGTACTGATTTCCTGAACAGACAAAGAGAACTTTCTGAAAATCAAAATCCACTACTGTTCTACAAATTTAAGACTGACTTAATATAGAAAATGAGAAATAAAAAGAATGAGAAAATTGCAGTGTCGCCAGTTGGTAATCTCCAAAGATACATAGCACAAGTAAAAGAAATGAATGTCTCAAGAAACAGACATTCAGAACAAGTTTCAGTGACCTGGTAAGGGTGACTGGTAAGCATTCATAAAGAACATGAATTCACAAACTAAAATTACAGAGCATCCAAAGAAACAGGCAGAAGGGAAAGGTGGCAGATTAGAAGTACCAGAACTTTTCTACATCTCCATGAGTGTGAAACTGGCCTCAGGAGCCTGGAAGCAGGAGAGGTGGGTGGTGTGAAAGATGTAGGAATGCACTAGTAGCAAATGGGCAGAGATCAAGTGCAGTTCAGAAATACTTGATTTTACATTTGTAAAGGAAACAAAGAACCCTCCCATCCAGCACCAAGCATGTTTTGTCATCCCCAGTGGCCTCCCCTTCTTTTCTAAGCAAGCAGCCATGCTAAATGAGAGAAAATAGTTTTGACATGGACTAGATTCATGTGTAGGTTGTACTGCTGAGGAAAGTGGAGGATCCTTAACCTGGGAGCTCTGGTGTGACCTCTGGGACAAGGAGGTTGACCACATGGCTGTTAATTCTACAACTGTCTTCCCAGAGTTATTTGGGGAGCATAACTGAGAATTACAAAAATAAAGCAACATGTTTCCTTCTGCAGAGAAAAATAGTATGCAATGAAAGTGGGTTGCACCTTTAATCTATCTATAGTTGATCTTGTGTATTCAGCATTTGGTAAGTACATTTTCCTCTGTGTGAAAAATTATGAACTAAAATATATGAAAGATGGAGAATATACTTACCAAAACATTTCATCTTTTAAAAATTCTAGGGGAAAAACAAAGGAGGGGTAACAATGCTCAATAGGAAATGGACTCATTACCATGCTCATGTAACTGTAACTACTCTGTAGAGTATTGTTACAATAAATATATATATACATATATTAAAAAAATTCTAATCTTATGGCCCAGTATCCTTTTTCATCAACAGCAGAGTATTCCGTTCAACTTTTTTGTAGTAACTTGCCAGGTATACCTATTTAACTTGTGCATTTCTCTATTTAACTTTTCATTTTATATTGATCCACACTCACATGTTTTTGAACAAACCTTCTCTTGGAGAAAGAAAATGTAAGGTTAGTGATGCATTACAATCCATAGTTTGCATAGTGTGCATGGTATCAGTAATGGTCTCAATTTGTACTTTGGGACATTAATGCAATGTTTTAAGCTCAAAAGTGGAGTCTGTTCAAATAGTCACTGTCATAAAGTGAGCTACAAAATGTATGTAAAATACACACTGCCCATTTAATTGAAATTTTAAGTGTGTTCAGTGATGTACTAGGCAGAAAGAAACTTGATGGGGGAAAAGAACTTAGGATATTCGATTCAATTTTCTTTAAAATGCATACATAACAACAGGAAAATTAAAATCTTTAAAAGTAAGAATAAAACATAAAGAGGTTAAACAAGAAGAACTTGGTTGTCATTTTTAAACAATAAATGTTGATTAAAAAGGCAAATGGATCATTACAAAAATGAGTGAAAAGAACATACCTTAAGCAAATATCTTCAGATAAGGAAGGAAGGTTATCTTTAGCATGTAAATCTTAAAAACAATGAACAAAATACCTATTGAAACACAACTTTGAAAGTAAGTATGAAACTTGTGCATAATCAAATAGCAATACAGTGGCAGACATGCTGTTACAAAACTAGTCAGTGTGCAGTAACAGAGTGGTGCTGAGTAACTCTGAACTGTGCAATGCTTGTGTGGAGTGTCAAACAAATGTGACACAGGAAGTTAGAGATCTTCTTTCTAGCAAAGCAGAAGAAAAAGAAGATGAGCTTAGAGATTTGCTTGCAAATCTGTACATTATCATTTAGATCAAACCAACCATTTGCTGTGAGGAATATAAAATGAAATCCATCATTTTATAAGCAAAGAGGAAAAGTTATAAAATATCACAGGGTCCATACTGTAGGGAAGCAATGCTAACGTTAGAATTTCACAAATATATATTCATTATGCACTGTATGCACATAGGACCAGAGGTCCTATACAACTTTCTCTTTAAATCTTTTCTTTTGATTTTTAAACCAAATTAAATTTAATAGTATGTAAAAGCATGTAATTTTACAAAATAATTACAACATGTGATAGACATATAATGTTTATATGTTTAATGTGTATATATAAATAATAGGTAAATCTGATCGCATATATGTATCACCTCAAATTGTTGTCATTTCTTCATAGGAAAAACATTGAACACCTTTTCCTCTGGCTGTATGAAGTACATAATAGGTTTTGTTATCTATCATTAGCCTACGATGCAGTAGCACATCATGACTTCTTCAACTTAGTGCCCACTAACCTTCTTTGCCCCATTTCTTCCTCCTCCTGATCCCTGTACCCTCCATTACCTTCAACTTCTGAGAGATCAGTTTCACATAGGAATGAGTTCATGTGGCTCATGTCTTTATATACTTGACAGATTTCACATGAAAAATATCTCGTTTTATCTATATCACTACACATGAGAAGATATAATTCAGCTAAAATTCTGCTTGATATTCCATTGCGTACATGTACCACATTCCTCTATTCTATTAATCAAATTTATATTAAATGGTGCTTAACCTAATAAAAATTTTACCTATTTAATAAGGTAAATTATGATGTTCTGATACATGTGTATGTTTTGGGATGCTTAAATCAGGTTAAACATCTCAATATCATCATATATATCTTTATATATATTTGAAGACATAAGGTAAATCTACATATATATTTACTTAGTAGAAGTTTGAAATACTTTCTTCTAGGTTTTTGAAATATGCAGTGTATTATTATTATCTACAGTTACTTTAATGAGCATGAGCACAATAGAATTTGTTGCTACTATCCAGTCATGACTTGTTACCCATTTAAACATCTTTTGCCATCTTTCCTTACCCAGGCTCTCTTCAGCCTCAGAAGACTGTCATTCTCAACTTCTATGAGATCAACTTTTAGATTCTTTGTATATATGAGACTGTATGGTGTATGTCTTTCTGTGCCTGGTTTACTCAATATTATCAATTTCCATACACGTTCCTGCAAATGACAGGATTTCACTCTAATGGTATCATAATGTTTCCATTTTGTATGTGTGTGTGTGTGTATGTACTACACTTTCTTTATTGGTTCTCAGCTAATGGAAAATTAGATTTGTTGCTATTTCTTGACTGTTGTGAACAAGCTGCAATACAAATGAAGTGTAGATGTCTCTTTAATGTACTGATTTCATTTCCCTTGGATACCCAGTAATGGCATTGCCACATCATATAGTAAGTCTATTTTATATTTTAGAGGAAACTCCAAAATGTTTTCTATAAACATCCATGAACATTTCTAAGAAAAAAATGCATGGTTTAACATTTCACACAATTTTACCAGTGCTGTTTCCTATAGCCTTTTTGGTAATAGGTGTTCTAAGTGGATTGAAATGATGTCTTATTGTGGTGTTGATTTGTATTTCCTTGATAAATGGTAATGTTGAGAAATGTTTACTTATTATACCTGTTAGTCATTTGTAATAATTGTTTATTTAGTTTATTTAGTTCTATTTTCCATTTATTAGTTATTTATGGAATTTTTGCTATTAGATTAATTTTCCCATGAACATATATATATATACATATATATATATATATGCCACTATGAAGATTCTTTCTCTACATTGCATATGTTAGATATTTAACTACATATGATAATTTTGATTTGGCAACACAAATTCCATTTATTATTTCCTCATAAATTACCATTAATTCTCACTTCTAAAAATTAAATAAACCAAGGTATAGCAAATATGATTAACCATCTGTATTTATAAATAAAATTTTATTGGTATACAGCCATACTCATTTTTTATATTTCATTTATAATTATTTTTTAAATAAATATCCGAGTTGAGTAACTGCATCACAGACCAAATGATATACAAAGCCAAAAATATTCACCATGGCTTTTTAATAATATGGGGTAGAAAACAAAACAAAGATGTGATTCTATTGTTTGCTCCATTCTTGAGACCCTGGTGCTATGATCCATTGATTTTCTTCTTGACTTCTCCCTGAATTGAGTAGATTGAGTAATAATAGGAGTTGAACACTAGCACCCAATGGAACGTTATTTCTAAATCATTTCTATGTTGTCAGAGGCATTCAATTTGAGATATATTCCTCTTGAACATGTGAAAAATTTTATAAAGAGATCTCAGAAGGTGAAGAATTTGAGCATAATCTGGAATTACTTTCTTCCAAGGTTCTTTTGATTATGCGAGGCTTAATTAGCAAGCTAAATCATAACAAGAGGAATGTGTTTGCTTTGCAAAATCAAATCAATTGCAATTTATGTTCCCTGCAGCTGTTACTTCCCATTTTTGCAGAAGCAGATCCATTCCAGCTGTGGATATGAACTGCTCTGTCACTGACTCATTGATGGCTGAGATGTTTCAAACTCATCAATACAGATGTTAACAGCCAAGGTTTTTAAGAATAATTATTTTTAAAAGAAAACAATATTTTACAACTGAAAAATGAATTAACTTAAATGTTGTAGGTGTTTAAAAAGTCTGATAAAAGAGAATATACATGATTATGTATAAACATACCAATTTCAATTTTTAATCCGAGTAGATAAGATTTGAACTGTTTAATATTTTATGCATCAAACCTGACACACTAAAATTAGTAATTTATGACAAATTCTAAAAATATATCATTGAATAACATTTGTGTTATGTTATGCCACAACCTTAGCAACTAAAAGTGAGGAATTCTTTTTTTTTTTTTTGGGGGGGGGGGTCTGGTCGTGAGGCTTGAACTCTAGGCCTGGGCTCTGTCCCTCAGCTCTTCAGCTCAAGGCTAGCACTCTACCACTTGAGCCACAGCGCCACTTCCAGCTTTTTTCTTTTTGCTTACTTGGTGCTGAGGAATCAAACCCAGAGCCTCAGGCATGCAAGGCAAGCACTCTACCACTGAGCCACCTTCCCAGACCCAAGAATTCATTTTAAAGAAACAATTTCTTAGCCGGGCTCTGGTGGCTCATGCCTTTAATCCTAGCTACTGAGGAGGCTGAGATCTGAGGATCACCGTTCAAAGCCAGCCCGGGCAGAAAAGTCCATGAGACTCTTATCTCCAATTAACCTAGAAAACCAGAAGTAATGCTGTGGTTCAAGCGGTAGAGCGCTTGCCTTGAGCTGAAGAGTACAGGAATAGCACCCAAACCCAGAGTTCAAGCCCCACGACTGACAGAAGAAAAAAAAAGAAACAATTTCTTATTAGTAAGAAACAAATAAACTGATATGATGTTCTGAGTGAATTTTAGTGATTTCATTACATTTAAGCATTTGTAGCTCTACAATATCTAGAATATGGCTGTCCCACTCTTCTTACTCGTAAATATCTCTTTTACTTTATGTATCTCTGACAATTACTTATATTCTATATTTTCTAGTTTGAGCCATTGAATTAAAAAAAATACCATTGGAGTGTATGTAACACAATCCAGTTTTGAACAGTCCTAAAATGGTGTGTCTAGATTTCTACCAAGCAAAAGCATTTGGTGTAGAATGCATGTAGTGAACATAAGTGAAATAATGCAGCTGTTTAGGTAATAAGCACTGTATGTCCCTGTACACAGAGTGTGATTCTAAAGTCACACTTAATAACTTTTCCTGTACAGAAGGATTACAGTTTACATGAGTAAGGTAATGAGTACATTTCTTGTTGAGCATTGTTACCTCCTCCTTTGTTTTTCTCCTATACTATCTCTTCCCTCCAAAAAAAGAAAAAGAAAAATAATCACATAGTACAAAAAAAAAACTTCTCCTATGTATTGGGAACTTGAATGAAAGTTGATATTTTGTCAAAAATTATCTCTAGCCTAAGCACATTCCACATTTTTTATTATTGTACATTTGCTAATTTTGCCTTGTATATCTGAATCTCTACTTTTAAGAGGTATGCTTCAGGACATATTCTGAAAGAGACAAAGAAATAAAAAGAGAACCCCCAATCACAATAATAGCACATGATATTATTTGAAAGTCTAAACAGAGGGCTTACACATGAGCATAAAATTTTTACTTGTGTATTATATACAGAAATTACTTTTAAGCCAAGATATTCATTGAAAACTTAATGTAAGAAAGGATATTCATCTGATTTGTCTCATAATACTCTCAGAACCAGATGCAGCAAAGTTCCTGAGTTTTTCTTTTTTTTTTTTTTTGTGAAAATACTGTACAGAGGAGTTACAATTACATGGGCAAGATAATGAGTACATTTCTTATCAAGCATTGTAGCCTCCTCCTTTGTTCCCCTTCCCATCCCTTCCCATCCTCCCCCTCCACCCCCGTGTCTCCCACCCAATCCTTCCCGCCCCTTCCCTCCCCCCCCCCCCCCCGCCCCGCACGAAAATTATAAAGCTCGTTTTCGACATAACAACTTGTACATCTCATTGTTGCTATGGTTCTTCTCAGTATCTGAGTCAAGCAGGAAGCATTGTCTATAGGAATAAGAAAAGTATTTGATCACAGTAACCAGAAGTAGAAACTCAATAATGTTGATTCATCTTACCTTAAGTTCATTCCTTAAAATACCGATACCTATATTTGTAGCTACAAAAAGTTAAAATGTGAAAAGTCTATGATTGAATAATTTTGAAAAACACTGTGTTTCCCTTGGGTTCTATGTGTATTAAAGGATCTGAAAAATCCCATTATAGGCATCCAACTATATTTTTTTGTTTTATTGTTCTTACTTTTTTCCATCCTTCAAAATTACTTAGTGATGAAACTTTTCTCTTTTTTTTTTGGCAGTTGTGGGGGCTGAACTATGGGCCTGGGCACTTTCCCTCAGCTCTTCAGCTCCAGGTGGTGCTCTACCACTTGAGCCACAGCACCACTTCCAGCTTTCTTCTACTTACACGGTGCTGAAGAATCAAACCCAGGGCCTTGTGCATGTGAGTAAACACTCTACCACTGAGCCAACATCCTAGCCCCAGTGATGGAACTTTTTATTCTTTAGTGGGCTAGGAATCAGACTCCAAGTTTCAACTTTGGAGCTTTGCACATAGCAGTCAAGTGCTCCACCGTTGATCAATGTGCTTACCACTTTGAGACTCTTGCTTTACAACACTGCTTACATTAGAGACTGGAGAAAATTCTTCCATCCCTCCTTCTATGTTATCCTCCTTTTTCTTGGAAACTTCTCACCTTGGTATTGATATAGAACATCTACTTCCTTTATAAGAAAAACCTGGGCACATGACCATGGACATGGTTTTACATACTTAGGTAAGGAAAATTACACATAGAACACTTATCTTTAAATTTAATTGCTTACATTTGTAAACCTAGTGAAACACACAACTCTTGTTAGGAATCTCAATTCTTTTCTAGGAGCATAGAGAGTTCAAATGGATTAGGTTTAAGAATTTTAATGAAATTCAGTTTATAAGTAGTGATTCACTTCTTCCTTGATTCTCAAGATGATGAACTTTCCTCACTCCATAAGTAAGGCATGATATCTGTGTTGTTAAAAATCTTATTCTTAAAGGTATGGATACCCAATGAGGTATATATTCATAGGATTAGGTAACAGGAACATTCTAACAAGTGTACATGTACATGATCATACATCATATCATCTCATGAACCTGTAAATGTTTGGCTGAATGTGCACCTGTACACATGCTCACATGTGTGCTTGCAAGCACACACACACACACACACACATACACACAATGTCCAACTAGAAGCTGGAAATGATTTCTGAGCTTTGTTTTCAAGAAAAAGAATAACTATTGCCTTAGTAACCATCCACTAATTTATAAAGGAGCCGTGGCATCCAAAATCTTCTACCTTGCTAAAAGAAGAGTATCTGAAACATCGCATTTTGCTTATACGTTAAATTGCCAAAAGGCCATCGTAGTAATAAAAGTAATATCAACTTTGGATTCAAGAGGAAAAAACCCAGAGTGAAATAATTTTCAACCAGAGGAATCCCTGAAAATCAATATATGAATGGAGTTTGTTAAAATTTGCATATTACTGCATCCTGAATTAAATATAGGTCTCAAAATTCTATGTTTGACACATAATACATACTTGTCCAAAACAACTGAAATATAAAAATGGTCATACCTGAGGAATTCAAGATATTTACTATCACTGTAAACTTTATAAAATACTTTTCCCTTATCTTTGTGTTTTTGACATTAGGTTTGTTATTATCACTCAATTTCCAACGTGCCAACCATGTTTTCCAGCTCCTTTTGGTCACATTCTTTCAGCTAGTATTCTTGAAAGATTCAAAGATTCATTTCAAACACCTGGGGCCTAGCGTAGGAGCAGCTGTTTCTTGTTCAGTCTGCTCTTGTTTCTGATTATTACATTTCAAAATTAAAAGTTGCCTGTTGCATTTTGAGCAACATTCTAGTAATCATTCAGAATCTACTCACAAACACATGCCTAGAATCACAGAATCATTTCTTTGCTGATCTGTTTTAATGTCACTCACATATGTCTCAACCAGGTTTATGAAAGAGTGGTCCATAATACTGGTATAAATATTGGGTGTGTTAGAAGAAAAAGAATAAATCATTGTCATATCCACCATAGCAGTATATTGTTAGAAATACCCCATAGACTTCAATGAAATTCTGACAAAATTTTTGTTGTTATTCCTCTTGAAAAAACTATAGTTAGAAAAGTGTAATCAATAAAAAATGAAAGTTTGACTTATTACAAATATTTTTATTGAGGAACAATTGTAACTTTAAACAAATTAATGTAAAAATATGGAAAATTAAGATTTTAAGATATATACTACATTAGCATATGTTGTATAGAATAGTAGTTAAGGTCTTTGGTTTAGAGTTTATTTCAAAATTCTCTTTCAGACCCAACTTTATGACTTTGATCAAGAACTTTAGAAACTAAAGCATGTATCTCCTCATCTGCAATTGATAATAGTAACATTATCTATTTTGAAAGTCATTAATGATTAAATTAGAAAATATTTATAAATCAATTATCCTAGTACCTTGTTTATAATAAACTCCTCAGTATTGTTAGTTATAAAGAAACAGGACTTGGGGTACTTAAGGAAAAATATTGAATAAATATAAATAAATTCAGTAAAATTGAAGTGTGAAAAACAATGAGACTTTGGAAATAATTTTAAGGAAACACAAAGCCTACCATGTCAGATTCTACAAATTGGTTCAAATGTCACCTTCCCAGTGCATCCAAATCTTCCCCATCCTCATACCCACTTCCTTTTATAATTTTTTTCCATCAAGCACCTAGAATTAATTCATGCCCTATAGTAACTGGTAATATTTGTAGAATGAATGAGTTAATGAGTAATGGGTCAAGAAGAAATAAGATGGAACATTCTCATCTTAGATACACTATAAAGTTAAAGTGAAACATAGATGTAAAATTTCTCAATAAAAGCATAATGTAGTGCTATAGTATGACTGTGAGCCAAGTTACTTAGGAGACAAAGAAGGGAGACTTGTAATCAGAGGCCAACCACAGGCAAAAATCAAACAAGAAATGCTTGGAGAATATTTCAAATGGTATGGAATTTGACATTTAAGCACAAGTCCCTGAGTTTAAAACTTAGCAGCACCAAAAAAAAAAAAAATGAAAGTTCTGAATAATCTAGTTGCAAACTAAATTCATAGCATATTAAAAACAGCATATATCATAATCAATTTGGTTTCATTCCAGGGATGCTAGTCCCGTTCCACATGCACAAATCACTAAACATAATATAGCATGTCAGTATTATCAAGACAAAAATCACCATCATTCCAATAGATGCAGAAAAGTCACTTGCTGAAATTCAGTATCTATTCAGAATAAAATTTTAAGAATTAGAAATAAAAGGGATAAATATATATTTATAAACATCATAATATAGATAAGAAACCATATAGCTAGCATATCTTCTCTACATGCATCACAGCACTTTGAAGCCAGAAACAAATCCAGGGCTTGTTCATTCTAGTCAGATCCCAAACCTTTGAAGTAGCAAACCCACTAAAATACCATTGGTCACTGAAAATCATATGGCCAAGTCAAAGGTGAAAACACTTGGAAATACAATTTTCTATTTCTACCATGAATGTGAAATTACCTAATTACAAGATAGGAATTGAGAATTATGAGCAGTATACAATTTTCCACCTGTCCCAAACATGCTTTACTTGGTAGTTGAGTCTTTAATTCCCTTGGTTTCTGCTGGTTTCTCTAATCTTTCGATGGATTTGGTGGACTACATGATATCCCCTAGCAAGTAGTTACAGTTCAGATAATATTAGAATCACATGACCTGTTGAGGAGAGTCTTTGAATAACATTCTCAAATTACATCAATAGGTAATACTTTATACATGAGAAGATTTATGGGTCTTCAAAATACATAGGTTCTCCTATCAAAGAATGAACTATTGGAAATATAAATCATTGTTTAGCATATGATTTTAGGATCAATTTAAACATAATAAATACAGATTTGGGTGGGCAGAGAACTTTTAGAATTGTTGATTTTTATCCCACCAAAATTATTTGTTAGTAAATTTTAAGGAAACATTTCAGTAAAATATTATCTTTCATAAATATGATTTGGAAACAGTGGTATGCATGGTGTTTAGGAACTATTTTTCTTTTTTTGTTTTTTTAAATTTTTATTTATTTTTTATTGTGAAAATACTGTACAGAGGGGTTACAATTACATGGGCAAGATAATGAGTACATTTCTTATCAAGCATTGTAGCCTCCTCCTTTGTTTCCCCTTCCCATCCCTTCCCAGCCACCCCCAGCCCCCACCCAATCCCCCCCCACCAAAGTTGTAAAGTTGGTTTTCGAAATGACAACTTGTACATCTCATTGTTGCAACGGGTCCACCTGTATCCTTATTTAAACGAATTGTTTTTCCCCTTCCCCTCCACAAATTATACCGACATCAAATACAGTGAAAGCAGGGGTTATAGTGTGGGGGAGGGACATACAAAGCAACAAAAATAATCTTATAAATGCGTTAGAAACAAATGCATGAAAGAAAAAACCATTTGAATACATATCTTAGGCTTCATTTTCCTAACATCACCTTATATGACCTTTTCTGCTTGACTCATACATCTACTAGATATTGCAAATAAGGGAAACCATGGGACCTGTTTCTTTGGGCTTGGCTTACTTCACTTAATATAATTTTTTCCAAGTCTTTCCATTTCCTAACAAATGCGGCAATGTCATTCTTTCTGATGGAGGCATAGAATTCCATTGTATATAAATACCACATTTTCTTGATCCATTCATCTACTGAGGGGCATCTGGGTTGGTTCCATATCTTAGCTATAGTAAATAATGCTGCAATAAACATAGTTGTGCTGGTAGCTTTAGTGTGGTCTTGTTTGTAAACATTTGGGTAAATGCCCAAAAGCGGGATTGCTGGGTCACAGGGGAGCTCTATGTGGAGTCTTTTGAGGAACCTCCATACTACTTTGCAAAATGGTTGAACAAGTTTACACTCCCACCAACAATGAAGTAAAGTTAGGAACTATTTTTCTAATAGAAATAACAATACATTGAGAAGTATAAAAATGTGAAATGCAAAGAATGAGAAGTAACCATTTTACCCAAATATGATGTTACTCAAGAACCAAATATGCAAATAGAACTTTTTAAGGCTTAATATTTTAAAGAGTACTTCTCCATATGACAGTTGAAAAACATATACCAGAAAAATCTGTCAAATGATAGTTGGCAATAAAATATGAAAACCAAGATCTGAAATGAAGGGGATTTTCAATATTGTGTGGGAAAAGCTTGCAAGCATGATGATCAGTTACTGTGAATTATTCTCAGTACCTTATAACCATAAGGAATCTGAGTAGGCAGAGAATGCACCTGCACATTTGTAATGCTGGAGGGAATTAAATAAAAGCACCATTGTTCATCTAAAAAAATAAAATGGCATTTTAAAATACCTTGCATTGCAAGATAATGAGCTGATATTATTACAAACTAGTAGACTCCATTATAGGACACAGTATCATTGTAGGTCATTTGATTCTCCTTTTCTCTCATTTTCAATGCCATTCTGCTAGCAAATCATCTCCCTATCTTTATTGGTAGTGTTCCCTACTTAATGTGCTTAATTTTGCTCTAAAAAAAAATCTTTGCGGATTCTTGTGTCTCTTGTTATTGAGTGTCCTGAAAAGCAAGTATAAAATCGAATGCTTTCTAATTTCTAGGAAAAATAATATTGACTATCCAGTAAGGAGATACATCATTGCCAGCCAGTCAACACTTATGCCAGAAATAAATAGTGCTGCTGCTCTAAACTACTCTTTCTCCCCCTAAAGAAAATATTCCTCATGGTAGTTTCATAATTCAAGGTTGAAGTTCGACTTTAGCATTATGTAGCAGAAAATTGAAATGACCAGGTTAAGCAAAAGTAGAGTTTATTTTTGTCAAATAAAGTTGAGGAAGTTGTTCCAAGTTTTGACTCACATGCCATTATCCAGAACTTCTAGTCACCTGGATAATGCTGGTAAATGATACTGCAATGTGCTATTTTTCACAATAGGATACACTGACAAATTCTGCTAAATAATGAATGTTTTATGGTAGACAACTAGAACAATTAGAATATACATCTAGTCTGATAATAATCTTGAACTGTAATGATATGATAGTATTTAAGATTAAATTCTAATTTTTATTCCCTTATATCAAATAAAAATGAAAATAAGAAGGTTTAAAAATAATAGAAATAGGACTTAAAGCTTTAGATAAAAGTCAATAAATAATAAACCTCTCAACTGGTTATCATTATTTTTCCAAATTTTAATGATGAAGAAATGGGAGAGTTGGGAGGGAAGCGATGGCAGGAGAAAACAAAAGAGGAGATAACAATTTTGAATAGGAAATGTACTCATTACCTTACTCATGTAACTGTAACCCCTCTGTATGGTATTTTTACAATAAAAAAGCATAAAAAAGACAAAAATGCCAATAAAAGCAGATAAAGTGATTTTGAGATTATGAGACAGGTGGATAAAAAAGCAAAGCAAAAATACAGTGAAGACTAGAGAAAAAATAATCATAAATGTCATTATAGAAATAAAGTAATGATGGAAAATAAACACTATCTCCTAGAAAGTAAAACAAGAATAAAAAGATTAAAATAGCATGAAAAAGATTACAGAGATAGTCAAAATTTAGTTAGCATAAAAATTTTAGATCTTCAAAAACAACAATAAAATATCCAAACAAAAAAGGATGAAATGCTCAAAGATGTAGAAAATATTTTTCAGACACACAAAAACAGCATTTATTAGATAAATTTATTAGATAAATTTATTAGATAAATTAAGTGTAAGCTATGATCTCATCATGATTTAGAATAAAATGTCAAATACATAGATTGCGGTATAGTCTGATATTCTTTTCAAATATACAGATCAGTTCCATGAGTGTATGAGGGAGATGTTAGCTGCCTTTGTACCAAAGTTTGACCACATAAATCACACATGATAATACTCAAGACCAGAGGACAATGAAGCAATGCTTCAAATTTCTGAGCAAAACAAATGAGATAATCACTCATAATCTCTCAAAAATTGTACATTTTCCAAAAAAGTAATGAACAATTTTCAGAAAGAAAACAAAAGCACTAGCTATTTTAATTATCATAATATATGTACTTCAGACCACTGAAAGAGAAATCAAATCAGTTTTCAGAATTCAACATGAAAATACTAGTCATGATGAATATAATAAAATAAATTAAAATGCAAAGAAAAAAACCAGACTGGCTTGTACATAAGTGGAATTTCTTTTTTACTGGGTTTATAAATGAAAACAATTCTCATCATAAACTTGAGTAACTGACAAAATCATTATTGGGGAGAAAAACTTTACAGAATAAAATTTTAATTATGTAATTATCTGAATTCAGTTGTCAAAAGAAATTTAATACATTGATATAAAATTTAAATGAGAATTATTAATGCAGTAAGTTAATCAATATACACATAGGTCTGGCTATAGCACTAATTCAAAAGAGATAATGCACTGGGCAGCAGTGTCTCATGCTGTAATCCTAGCTTCTTAGGAGGCTGAGATCTGAGGATCCTGTTTCAAAGCCAGCCCAGGCAGGAAAGTCCATAAGACTCTTAAGTCCTATTAACTCTTATGTCCATAAGACTCTTATGTCCTATTAAACTGGAAGTGCCACTGTGGCTCAAGTGGTAGATCACTTCCCTTGAGCTGAAGAGCTGAGGGAGAACGCCCAGACCCAGAGTCCATGCCTCATGACCAACAAGGTTGTCTCTCCACTTCTCTTCAATTTAGCTTTAGAATGCCTAGCTAGAAAAGTAAGATAAAATGCAAACATAAAGGGGATCCAAAAAGGTAAGAGGAAGTAAAACTCACCCTCTTTGAGATGACATGATCTTATATTGAAAGAATGCCAGGGACTCCACACTCAAATTACTCGAGCTGATTGGAAAATTTGGCAAAGTAGCAAAGTATAAAATTAACCCTCAGAAACCAATAGCTTCATATGTACATAGCTTTTGACATCATCTGTTTGTCCAAGACATATACTAGTTATTGCAGATAAGGGAAACTGGCTTACTTCAGTTAATATAATTTTTTCCAAGTTTTCCATTTTCCATTTCCTAACAAATGGGGCAATGTCATTCTTTCTGATGGAGGCATAGAAGTCCATTGTGTATATATACCAAATTTTCTTGATCCATTCCTCTACTGAGGAGCATCTGGGTTGGTTCCATATCTTAGCTATGGTAAATAATGCTGCAATAAACATAGTTGTGCTGGTAGCTTTAATATAGTCTTGTTTGTGATCATTTGGGTAAATGCCTAAAAGTGGGATTACTGGGTCATAGGGGAGCTCTTTGTATAGTCTTTTGAGGAACCTCCATACTGCTTTCCAGAGTGGTTAAACAATATTACATTCTTACCAACAATGCAGTAGGGTTCTGTTTAGGCCACATCCCCTCCCATCATCTGTTGTTATTAGATTTCTCGATTATAGCCATTCTAACCCAAGATAGGGACACAAGAGGTTTTATCTTTGTTGCTGTTCTTCTTAATGTACTTATAATGTCCTATGTGATTTTTTTTGGTTCTTTTGTATGTTCTTCCCCCATGGTACAGCCCCAGTTGTCACTTTATTTGATTCTGGTGCCCTGCATCTTGTATATACATTTTTCTAATTTGGGGAGGGGAATGGAAATATCAAAATGCTGAAATAAGGATACAGGATAACCCATTGAAACAATGAGATGTACAAAACAGCATGTTGAAAACGAACTTTACAACTTTGCTGAGGGAGTGGGGAGAAAGGGAGGAGTTTGGGAGGTAGGGAAGAATGGGATGGTAGGGGAAAACAAAGGAGGGTGTAACAATGCTCCATAGGAAATGGACTCATTACCTTGCTCATGTAACTGTAACCCCTCTGTACAGTATCTTTACAATAAAAATATATATTAAAAAATAAAAAGAAATCAATGGCTTGGCTGTATGTCAGTAACGAGAAGAGCAAGGCTGAAATCGTGAAAGCAACTCCTTTGGAAATAGCACCCCCCCAAAACAAAAATAAAATAATTAAAGAGGTGAACCAGATGTCGGTGGCTCAGGCCTGTAATCCTAACTACTCAGGAGGCTGAGATCTGAGGATTGTGGTTCAAAAACAGCCCAGGCTGGAAAGTCCATGAGACTCTTATCTCCAATAAACCACTAGAAAACTGGAAGTGGTAGAGAGCTCACCTTGAGCTGAAGAGCAAAGAGACAGAGCCCAAGCCCAGAGTTCAAACCCCAGGACCAACAACAACAATAAAAAAAACTGTGATGAAAACTTTAAAAACCTGAAAAAGAAAATTAAAGCAGAACTAAGGAAATGGAAAAACCTCCCATGCTCTTGGATTGGGAAAATTAGCATCATGAAAATGGCAATACTGCCAAAGACTATCTACAAATTCAATGTGATACCTATCAATATCCCAACCTCATTCTTCAAGTAAACAGAAGAAGCAATCCAAAAATTCATATGGAACAATAAAAGAACCCAAATAGCAAAAACAATCCTTAGCAGAAAGAACAGTGCTGGAGGAATATCAATACCAAATTTCAAACTCTACTACAAAGCCATCGTAATCAAAATAGCTTAGTATTGGCACAAGAACAGACCTGAGGACCAATGGAATAGAACCGAAAACCCAGAAATGAACCCACAGACCTATAGCCATGTAATCTTTGACAAGGGAGCTAAATAACAGAAGGGAAGAAAGTCTCTTTAGTACATGGTGCTGGCAAAATTGGTTAAACACTTGCAGAAAACTAAAGCTAGATCCTTATATATCACCCTGCACCAGAATCAATTCCAAATGGATCAAAGACTTCAAAAAAAAAAGCAGACACCCAGAGAACATTACAGGAAGGAATGGGAGAAAGTCTAGGGCTTCTTTGCATAGGCTGAAATTTCCTTAATAAAGACCCAGAAACACGACAAATCAAAGTTTGGATAAGTGGGATTACATGAAATTGCAGAGCGACATAGAAAGCCCATGGATTGAGAGAAGATCTTCATTAGCCATACAATGGTCAAGGGTCTCATATCTTAAATATACTTAGGACTCAAAAAATTAAATTACCCAACAATAAATCATCAAAGAAACAACCACCTGATTAGTAAGTGGGCTAAAGACTTAAAGAGAGTCTTCTCTGAAAAAGAAGTAAGAATGACCAATAGACATGAAGAAATGCTCAACCTCTCTAGCCATAAAAGAAATGAAATCAAAACAATATTGAGATTTCACCTCACCCCAGTTAGAATGGCTAGAATCAAAAAATCTATTAACAACAGATGCTGGAGGGGATGTGGCTTAAGCATAGCCCTACTGCATAGTTGGTGAGAATGTAATATTGTTTAACCACTCTGGAAAGCAGTATGGAGGTTCCTCAAAGGACTACACAAAGAGCTCCCCTAGGACCCAGCAATCCCACTTTTGGGCATTTACCCAAATGATCACAAACAAAGCCATACTAAAGCTACCAGCACAACTATGTTTATTGCAGCTTATTCACTATAGCTAAGATATGGAACCAACCCAGATGCCCCTCAGCAGATGAATGGATCAAGAAAACATGATATGTATATAGATATATAGATATATATTGGAAAATTTTACACTAAGTGAAGTAAGCCAGACCCAAAGAAACATAGTTCCCCTGGTTTTCCTTATCTGCAATAACTAGTATAAATCTAGGACAATCTTACCAGACAAGTAGAAAATCAAAAGCTATGCACATATGAACATATAAGATGGTGCTAAATGACATGAACCCCAAGATGGAGACACAAGAGGATTTTTCTTTCTTGATTTTTTTAATGCACTTATAATGTAGTATGTGATTTCTTTTGTTTCTTTCATATGTTCTTCCCCCATGATATAACCCCTGTTGTCACTGTATTTGATTCCTGTACCCTGCATCTTGTATATACATTTTTCTAATTTGGGGACGGGAAGGGAAATAACAAAATTCTGAAACAAGGGTACAGGCTGACCCATTGTAACAATGAGATGTACAGGACACTATGTTAAAAACGAACTTTATAACTTCGTGTGGGGGGAGAGGTTAAGTTGGGGAGATGCGGAGGGAAGGGATAGTTGGGGAAAAACAAAGGAGGGGGAAACTATGCTCAAGAGGAAATGTACTCATTACCTTACCCATGTAACTGTAACCCCTCTGTACAGTATCTTTATAATAAAGTACATAATTTTAAAAAAAGTTTGTTAGTTGGATCCTAAGGAACTTTTGGAGTTGATGGATATTTATTACCTTGAGTGTAATAATGGATTCATGTATATATGGATATGTTCAAACTTATTCGTAGGGCTGTGAGCATAGCTCAAGTGGTAGAGTACCCACCTACCTTGAATTCAAACCCAAGCACCACCACCTTCAAAATGAACAAAGCTCATCTATGTATTTGTATATACTTCATTTATACTGGTTTTGCTTATCCATGATTCCTCGGTGCCTCTGTTCCATTCCTCCTACTAACAATAAATAATCAGGATGTGAAAAGAAAGATATAATGCTACTTTGATCTCTAGAAATGAATTAATTAAAATGATTATATATATGTATATATATATATATAATTTTTTTGTGGGGGGGTTCGGTCGTGGGGCCTGAACTCTGGGCCTGGGCGCTGTCCCTCAGGTCTTCTGCTCAAGGCTAGTGCTCTACCACTTGAGCTACAGCACCACTTCCGGCTTTTTTTTTGCTTATGTGGTGCTGAGGAATCGAACCCAGGGCCTCATGCATGCAAGGCAAGCGCTCTACCACTGAGCCACCTTTTCAGCCCAAAATGATTATATTTTAATAGCAATTAAACTTGAAAATAAAATAAATCATTTAATATATGTAGGAAAATAATTTGAGTAAACAAGTTAGCTATTCATTATTTCTTTTTTGCAGTTTTAACATAAAAGTTTTATTTTTATTTATATCTTTAAAGGTGATGAACAGGGAATTTCAGTTACATGAGGAAGGTAATTAGTACATTTCTTTTTAAACACTTTTACTCCCTCCCTTATTTTCTCCTCCTTTCTCTTCCCTTTTCCCATCCCGCACAAGTTGTATAGTTCATTTCCAACATAGTATCTAGTGCATATCATTGTTTCATTGGTTCATCCTTTGTCCTCTTGCTTCTGTGACTCCCTTTCCCTTCCACTGATTGGATAAATTTATATTCAAGATAAAGGATACAGAAAACAAAGAAAAATATGGAAATAACTGCATACGAGACAAAATAAGAACTTGTTTCCAATTCTTGAGGTTCACGTTGATACAGTTCATTATATGTGGTCCTATTCACTTAGCAATTGGGTTTTGTGATTCCCAGTAAGAATATCACAGACATGTTCTAATTATTACAAATGAGGGAAACCATGCAACCTGCTTTTCTATGGGCCTGGCTTATTTCACTTTAATATATTTTTTCTAGGTGTTTCCATTTCCTTGCAATCTATTCATTATTTCATGTCAACAAACTAGGAACAGAATACAGCATACATAATTTGATTAAAAATGTCTCTGGTAAGAAGCTTCCTGGTGAATGTTTTTTTTTAATCTTGTCTTTGAGGCTCATAGTCGGACTTTTGTGATTTGTGATATTGTGAAAAAGAAAAGTGTGTAATCAATGAAAGTAAGAAAAACTACATTATTTAGAACTTATTCTACAAAAATATATTTAGATTTTAGATAGCAAAAATATTACTATGTAAATGTAGATAAATCAAAAAGTATGAAGACTTATTATTAAAATTGAGAATTTAGCAAGTGTGTTAGAAAATCATGTTGTTTCTCATATAAATCATTATTTTTTCTTTACTGTTAGCAAATTTTATAACAGTTTAAAAACATACCATTTATAATATGATAAAAACAGAAAGAACCTAACAGAAGTTCTAAAGTTAAAGATTTAGTTTCCTCATGGAGCATTTCAAAACTTAAAAAAAAATCATCTAAATTTGAATTAATGTCAGTATTTTTTCTTTTGGCAAGCTAACTCTAAAATAAATGTTAATAGGCTATAAATTAACAATTTTTTACTCCTTTTTTTGTCAGTCATGGGGCCTGAACTCTGGGCCTGGGTACTGTCCCTCAGCTCTTCAGCTCAAGGCTAGCACTCTACCACTTCAGCCACAGCGCCACTTCTGGCTTTTTCTGCTTATCTGGTGCTGAAAAATCAAACCCAGGGCCTCATGCATGCAAGGCAAGCACTCTACCACTGAGCCATCTTTCCAGCCCCCAAAGTCCATATTTTGAAGAGCTATTTCAATACTTGAAAAATCAAAAGTAAGATTATTGGCAATATAATTTTAAATTATATATTATTATAGATTATATATTAGTATTTTTATATTACTATGTATTCTAAATATTTATGTTATATATTAAGACAAAATTCTCAGAAAAGAAAAAGATTTACCAGAAAGAAGTAAAACTTACATAGCCACAAAAATGTATACACTGCCATAAAATTATAAATAAATACATATATGCTTCCCAAATCAAATCATAAAATATAATAAAGCAAAAAATGTAAGAGATAGAATAAATAAGTATTGTGTGACTAACAATAGTTAATAAAAATGAAGGTAAATATGTAGTTTACACCAAAGATTAATAAAAGGCAGGCTAGAACTTCACAATCCATTTTTAAAACTATTATTTTACTCTTCTCTAAATTTAACATTAAAAAGTTTTATTACTAAGTACCTGTATAAGAGGTTACAATTCCCTACACCAAGTTCTTAATACAATGTCACCCCTTCCATCATTCCTCCTTTTCTTCCCTCTCCCATTCCTACCCTCAAGTTACATAGTTCAATTTTTATATAACATACATTGAGTAAAACGACTGCATTTACTCACTCTCCATTCATGCGTCCCCCTGTGCCCTCAAGATATTATTCTTTCTCGTAGATGAGCAAAATTCCATTACACATATATTCCACATTTTCTTGACGCACTCATCCATTATATTTTTAAAGCATCCATAAACATTTACAAAAAACTTTTCACTTAATATAATTTTTCCAAATTTTTCTATTTCCTAACAAATAGGGTGATGTTATTCTTTCTGATGGATGTATAGAATTCCTATATATATATATATATATCACATTTTCTTGATCCATTTATCTACTGAGTGTCATATGAGTTGATTCCATATCTTAGCTATAGTAAATATTGCTTCAATGAACATAGTTATGCTGATAGCTTTAGTGTGGTCTTGTTTGTAATCATTTGTGTAAATGCCCAAAACTGGAATTTCTGGGTCATAGGGGAGTCCTATATAAGCCAGATCCAAAGAAACATAGGTCCCATGGTTTCCCTTATTTCCAATAACTAGTATATGTCTGGGACAAGCAGAAAATGTCAAAAGCTATGTACATACAACCAGATAAAATGATGTTAAGTGAAATAAACCCCAAGATAGGGACATAGTGGTTTTCTCTTTCTTGCTTTGTTTCTAACATATTTATAATGTACCATGTGATTTATTTTTGTTTTTTTGTATGTTCCTCTTCCACATTATAACATGTTTTCACTGTTTTTGATTCTGATGCCCTGCATCTTGTATATACACTTCTCTAATTTGGGGAGAGGAAGGGAAAAAACAAAATGCTTAAATAGGGATACAGGTTGACCCATTGTAATAATGAAATGTACAAGACACTGTTGAAAAACAAAATTTACATTTTAGGTGGTGGAGGGGGGAGTGTAGTTGTGGAGGTAGGAGGGAAGGGATGGTAGAGGGAAAACAAAGGAGGAGGTAACAATGTTTGATAGGAAATGTACTCGTTACCTTGCTCATGTAACTGTAACCCCTTTGTACAGTATTTTTACAATAAAAATGTATTTAAAAAACATTTCACCATGGGGAAGGGACATACAAAGCAACAAAGAAATATCTTATAAATATGTTAGAAACAATAGAAGAAATAAAAACCATTTGAGTCCTTATCTTGGGGTTCATTTCTCCTATCATCAACTTATCTGACCTTTTCTGCTTGTCTCAGACTTATACTAGTTATTGCAAATAAGGGAAACCATGGGACCTATGTTTCTTTGGGCCTGGCTTACTTCACTTAATATAGTTTTTTCCAAGTCTTTCCATTTCCTAACAAAAATGTTTTCACTGTATTTGATGTTGGTATAATTTGGGGAGGGGAAGAGAAAAAACAAATTGTTTAAATAGGGATACAGGTAGACCCATTGCAACAATGAGATGTACAAGATGTTATGTCTTGGCGTGGGAGGGGGCATGTGATGGGAAGGGATGGGAAGGGGAAACAAAGGAGGAGGCAATAATACTTGATAAGAAATGTACTCATTACCTTGCCCATGTAATTGTAGCCCCTCTGTGCGATATTTTCACAATAAAAAAAACAGCCCCCCAAAAAAATTATAAAAAAATTTCACAACATAAAATACTGATGCATTGCATTACATGATGCTTATTTCTCACAGCAGACCATTAACATTTGAAAGCAAACGTTTTTGGTTATTGTTTTTACTTTCAGATTCTTCAATATTTAAGCAAAAAATATGTTTATGTGCAAATACAAAAACATATGTTAAAACTGGCCAAGTTTAGGTAAAAGCTAAGTCTATTATATGGTTGGAGAAAGTGGATATTGGGAAATCTGTAGGAAAAAAGTTTATATTATGGAAAGCCTTCAAAATGTCTCCCTCCCTCCCTCCCTCCCTCCTTCCCTTCCTTCCTCCCTCCCTCCTTCCTTTCCTCCCTTCCTCCCTCCCTCCCTCCCTCCCTCCCTTCCTTCCTTCCTTCCTTCCTTCCTTCCTTCCTTCCTTCCTTCCTAACTTCCTTCCTCCCCTTCCCTTCCCTCCCCTCTCCTCCCATCTCTTCTCTTCTCTTCTCTTCTCTTCTCTTCTCTTCTCTTCTCTTCTCTTCTCTTCTCTTCTCTTCTCTTCTCTTCTCTTCTCCTCTCTTCTCTTCTCTTCTCTTCTCTCCTCTTGTGCCAATCCTGGGGTTTGAACGCAGGTCCTGAGTGCTATCCATGAACTCAAGGCTAACACTCTACCATTTATATCATAGTTCCACTTCTGGCTTGTTTGGTAGTTAATTAGGCATAAGAATATCATGGACTTTTCTGCCTGAGCTGGCTTTGAACCCTGATCCTCAGGTCTCTACCTACTGAGTAGCTAATATTACTGGCATAAGCTACTGGCACCTAGTTTCTTCATTTACTAAATCAGTATCTTGGAATTCACTTCAAAGAAATAACATTTAAGCAAACATTGTTGTCAGATAATAATAATCACCCACCATATAAAAGTAGGAGCAAGGGCTGGGAATATGGCCCAGTGGTGGAATGCTTGCCTAATATGCATGAAGCCCTGGGTTTGATTCCTCAGAACCACATACATAGAAAATACAGGAAGTGGTGCTATGGCTCAAGTGGTAGAGCAATAGCCTTGAGCAAAAGGAAGCTCAGGGACAGTGCGTAGGCCCAGAATTCAAGCCCCAGGACTAGCAAAAAAAGAAAAAGAAAAAAAAAGTAGAAATCATCAAAATGGTCATCAACAGGAACGTTATGTAAATTATAGTATATATGCCATATTATGCAATCTTTTGAATCAATGTCATCAAGAGATTTTAATGAAACTGATAAATGTTTTCATTACATCGAAAGACAATCGGAAGCATTGGGGTCACACCAACCAACATGCTACTTGCTAGCCCTGCTTTCCCAAATCATGTGAGGGCAGCCATTTTAAGTTAACAGGAGAGTCTATGAAGTGCCTGAGTCTATAGTATCCACAGTGTGCTGTCATCATTCACTACTTAACACTATTGTGATTGATACTTTTCTCAACAAGCTATATACTAAATCAAAGGTAAAGAGAATATTACTCTCACAGCATGAAGTATCTGTTCAATGTATACCTTCTTAAAGTGAAGAGACATTATAGAAGATTGAAGGTTTGAATATGCCAAAATGTAGCAACAATTTGAGAGGAATGTTAAGAATGAGAGGAAAGAGAATCCCAAAGAGAAGTCTTCAGAAAGGAAGATTAAGCTCTGACTGTGAACAATGAAAGCAAAAGAATTTTAACTTCCTAGAAACATCTACCAGAAATGTGACCATGCTCATCAGCTGGAGGTTCGAGGTTGTTCCATAGTTTTTGCAAAGATGACCCCAAAATAAAATGAATGTCAATCACTGGGAGAGTATAAGAGAACTATTATTATTAACCCTTGACATGATATAAGCCTTAAATAGTGTGACATCAAAAGAAATAAATATTTCCATGGATGCAATTAATAGTTGCTGAGAAATTAGAGTATGCTGAAAAAGGACATAGAAAGTGAAATGAAATTCAGAGGTAACAGGAATTCAGAGGGAAGGCAAATTCAGCATGGAGTAAGTGGTGTTATCTCCAAATAATATTCAGTAGGCATTTAGGAAGATAACAAATGTACTTGGCATGGACAGTTATCGAAGAGGTAGTAGTTTACCGTAATGTCAGGCTGGAAGTTATCTTTCAGGAGAATGAAATACTAGATATTAGAAGCCAAAGGAAAAGCAGACATCCTTTGTATGTTTTATAGAATTCCAGTGTTTTGCCTTGTTAATAAGAAAGAATAATTAAAAGAAATGTTGAGTATTACATGTATCCCCTAAAAGAAATCATTTCAGAAAGATAATTTGGTAAAGATTATCTCCAATAAAATGATTGCAATTGCCTATAAATTTTCCTTAATGTATAGACATTTAATAATTGATAGATAGTTCTTGATAACTTATTTTTACATAAGTTAATTGGCAGCATATTACTTCCTTAATCTGAAATGATTCTGAATTATTTCAAAATACAGTTTTCTGCATGTTTTGATCTGTGTCATTGAAGGAAGTGATGAACATTCTATCTTTTACAAATTAATCTTCAATTAAAAGCTGCTCCTGGGAATGTGGTAGCTGATCATTTTAATCAGGAACCATGAAATGGATTATTACATTTGAATACAGTAGAATTTCATGGACTCTCAAATAGAAAGCTTTAAAAGTCAAACTAACTTAAGACAACTGGATATGTTGCTTTTAAGTTTATTCAAATAAAGTTATCATTTCTGTGCACATTTTTATGTAAATCTTTAAATTTTAATGCCTAGATCATCCCAACTGGAATGGATCCTCTACCCTTTTTCTTCCTGGAAATGTGTATGCTTTTAAAAATAAAATATACTGAAAATTAGGTGTAATATCAGCATCTTTTGAAAAGGCAACAGAGAATAAAAGGCAATAGAAGTTTTTATGCTTACAAGCATAGATTATGTGACTCAAACTGGTCTTGATGTTTCATAAATTTAAAAAAATAAATGTAATGGCAGGAAGAGAGAAAAATTCCCCTGAATGATATATTGTCCAGTGTGTGCTTTTCTCATTTGCATGGAATATTGTCTTAGACTGAAAACTGTTTCTGACAAACACAAACATGCATGCTTAAATGCCAGAAGATTCTGCCAATCTCCCCATGGCCGGGCAGTGAGCTGATAGACAGATGTTAAACAAAGCTCTCACTCAAGTGACTTCCTATGGACATGCTTCACAAACATCCTTCTTAAAACAACAGGCAAAGAAAAGCCTTCTTTGCAACTCCGGTGTGATAGTGCTGCCAGCCCTAGTCCTGGCTCTGTCCTGATATTTGTCCTTCAGATCTACACAGTGAAGTCACAGGTCTTAGCCTTCCACACGTGCAAGTCATTGCTGAATCAGTAAGCAAGATAATTTATAATATTGTGAGAGTTCAAGCAAACACATAAATTAAGGGTTCTACAGCAGGAACCTATTTGAAAAAAATAATGTTTGAGAACTAGGGGGAAAGTAATTCTCATGAATGATTTTAATGACGCCTCTAACCCTCTAATTTCATTGTTGTTCCAGTGAACGTTAGATGCAGGTGGTGTTCATGTAAATACTGTGGCCGCCAGGTGTAGGAGAGACTTCTAGACACCCTGCTCTAGGTTGTGCCTTCTACTGGCCCTACTTTGAAAGTGAGGCCACAGAGGGATTTAAGGAATCATCTCCCTCACACCCTACCCAGAAAAGGTAATGTGCTATCACAAATTCTACACTTTAGCCAAGTGCAAAGGAAAAATGGTTTTCCCATACATAACGAGGAAGCCATCTGGATGGAGGATGCAGGGGATGAGGAGGAAGATGCTCTTGCTGCTTCATGCACTGGCTTGTCCTCGTGTGACAGGGGATGGGAGCTTGTATGGAACCACACAAGAAGCCGATGTATCACTCACCTCCTACGCATCCCCAAATGCTTTCTTACATTTGCAAGCCAAACATCTTTCATATCTTCCCCCAAACAAGTGAAAAAATTTAAAGGTCAACTACATTGGTGGGAATATGAGTTCCCGGGTAGCTGAGGTTTTCTTTCTGAGAGAGGAAAAACAATGTAGTACTTTTTTAATTTTTAAAAGATTTTATTATCTTTCGTTTTGGTACAAAAGAATTTCAGTTAAATATATTAGTTTGTAAGTACAATATTTTTTTATTGTCAAGGTGACCTATAGAGGGGTTACAGTTACATAGGTAAGGTAATAAGTACATTTCTTGTCAAAGTTGTTACCCCTTCTGTCGTTTTTCTCCAACTTTCCCTCCCCCTCCAAACTCTCACCCCAGTTGTACAGATCATTTCCAACATATTGTCTTGTGTATGTTGCTGTTGCATTGGTTCCGTACTTGTCCTTTGTCTCACCATTCTGATGATCCCCTTTCTCTTCCCTAATTCAAATAAATGTATACACAATACCAGGGCACCAAAATCAAATACATTGACAACAGGGTATACCATAGGGGGAAGAACATACAAAAGAAATAAATAAAAAACATATTAATTTTTCTTAAAACTTTACTGCTGAGTAAATGTAAATCGAATTAAATATTAAAAGGATTTCTGCTTGATTCTAAGAGAAACATTATCAGTGGAGAAAGACTTTAGTAAACTTTCTGTAAAATTGTCTTGCTGGTAAAAGATTGGTTAGAACAATTTCATTTTTGTAACTTTTGGGAGAAGAAATAGATCGGGAATATTGCCATGGAACAAGTTATATATTCTATAACTATGCAAAGTAGGTTTAAATTGAAAAGAGTGAGGTTGAGTTTGAGATGATTGATCCATATCTTTGAGATATCATTATTGAATACCATATTTCTTATCATCTCAAAGGGTACATTAACTTTTTCCCTGAAAAATTTACATAATCTCATCACCAGGAAACTCAGACTGAAATGACAAATTAGCAATAGTGCCAAGACCATACAATTATACAATTTTTTTTCTCCTATGATTACCACCAGAAAAGTCTTAACTAAATGCCTAAACCATAGTCCCTTTCTCCTGGGCCTCAAGTTTCCCCCATAACCCTACTTCTCAGTCATGGTGATGTTTATAAGGACATTGCATTACACAATCTTTTACTGATTGTCTAGGCAGCATCTCACCCTAGAAAATCAAGCCTTTGAAAAATAGAGCAGCTTTGGTTTCCAAAACCCATAGCCATCAGGTCTGCCTCTGATTCCAAATATTTACCTTCATTAACAGAAAATGAAATAAAATATATAAGATGGACAAGAGAATTCGATCACCCTTTGGGCCAAAACTTTGGGGAGAGCAATATTCAGGCAAAATTACAATATATAGAAGGGATGGGGGGGAAATGTCAGGAAATATGTGTGGGCCACAGAAAACATAGCTGAGCAACAAACTTTCTTCCTGTCTCCAAGATCAGTGTCTCTAGAATGGACCTTTCCATTTCCAGTCTTGTATTTCCTTTAGGGAACTGGAATTAAAAAGGTTTTAAAAAACTGAATCCTAATTTCTACAGATATGTTCCAGCTCCACCTCAAACAAATCAGAGTGGTGAATAAGAAGTTTAGAGGAGCAATTTCTGTCTGATCCCTTTCATACAGTCTCAAGAAAGGTTATTATAACTATGAATCAGTCTTAGTGTTTGATTGGCTGTCATGCTGATAGGTTGTCTGTACAATGGTGAAAATATCATGGAGTTGGGATATATCTTATTTTCTTGTCTCTGGTTCATTAGCTAAAACAAGAGTGAATGGAGTTGTATTTCCAATGTCTGTCATTCTCTCCCCTGGCTCTCTGTCTCTGTCTCTTTCCTTGTCTTTCTCCCTTCTTCCTTCCTTAATTGTACCACTACCTCCAAAATGCAATGGATCTCAAAGGTTTTCTCAAAATGTTGGAGAAAAGGCTGTCTAGTTTTAATATCTTTCTTATACATTCTTTTTAAAGACAAATATATTCACTACAACAAGACATTTCACTGGACTGTTATTTTTAAGATTAGAGGACAGCAAGCTGGCTTTGAATTATGATCCTCAGCTCTCAGTCTCCTGAGTAGCTAGGATTACAGACATGAGCTACCAGCACCTGGCTTTCTCAGCAATTTATTCAGGTGGTACTCTATCATTTGAGCCATGCCTTAAATCTGAAAAAGAAATTTAGAACTAAAAATTCTCAAATATGTAGAAGAAGCTGCACTATTACATTTAAGGTAATATGGAAAAGATTCTATATATAGTTTAAAAATATGAAAACAATATAGAGATTCTTTTGGGCTTCAAGGAGGGTAAGCATTGGTCATGTCATTTTGTGATTCTCAGTCTCAGGTAAAAGAAGCTGATTAGTGGATTGAAGATACTTTTAAATATAAAAAAGGATAACCCTTTATGCCTAATGGTACTATTTGTGTTTTCAGCACTAAGAATTCTTTTTTGTGTGTATGCCAGTCCTGGGACTTGAACTCAGAGCTTGGATGCTGTCCAAGCTTCTTATTGCTCAAGGTTAGTACTCTACCTTGAGCCACAGCTCCACATCCAGCTTTTTTGGTAGTGTACTCAAGTTAAAAGTCTCATGGACTACCCTGCTCGGGGTTGGCTTCAAACTACAACCCCCAGATCTCAGCCTCTTGAGTACCTAGGATTAAAGCTGTGAGCCACTGGTTTGGGGCTAAAAGCAGAGTATAAGAGAATTTGATCAAAATATATGTATTACACAAATATCACAATGAAACATCATTTTGTAATACACACCAATGGAAATGTTTAAAAAATAGATTAACTTCTGAATACCATTTTTATGTATTACAAAAATGGAATACTGTTTTTGTGTTTTTATAGAAGGCATCATTTTTATAATCCCTTCCAACATTTTTGTCTCCTGTATTCCTACTATATTTCTAAAAGTTAACTACCACATCCTGATAGTTGGGTTGGGCCTCTGTACCTAGCAATAATGAGGATCTAACATGAAGAATTTATGGAGCACAAGTGACTATGTATAACTGCTTATTGTATTGGATCAATTTAAGAGTGACAGATACGTACATGTATTTTTCACTCTTATAAAAAAGGTTAGAGGGCAGTAACATATCTTGATAGGTTACATACTTTACGCAGAGTTATTTTTCAATTGGATAATTCAAGTACAAGAGAGGTCGATCTAGAATAAGAATAAACAGTACAACTTCCTTTTAATATTAGCTTCTACATAGTACTTGAACCTGATCCTTGTTTAGAGTTACCTTTAGTTTGTTGTTGCTTGTAAATGCTATTTAATGTTGATGTAAAACATACTATTATTATTGATATATCACATCTATAATTTGGCCTATTATATGTATATGATTTTAACTTTTTGAAACTACTTGTGCTGTCAACTTTGGAAAAAAAATTCCTAGCTTACTATTTTGAACTACCTGGCATTCTACAGAAATGAATAGCCACATTGGTCTAGAAACATTAAGCTTAATCATTTTTCCATTTTTACAAGGGTATAATGCACTGTTTTATTCATGTAATTTCTTACCTATGTGGGTTTGATTACAAAAGCTAATAAAGCATTCTCTAAATTAAAATAAAACATTATTTCAACCTACCAATATTATTTGATTCTTTCTTATAAACAAAGTAATGAACTGGGCTCTGAGGTAATATGAAATAATCCTGATCATAGTGAAATTGAAACCTAGGTGAATAGATTAAACATGCATAAGTAAATAAAATAATATTCATGTAAGTGGTGTTCTAGGCTAGAAGTCCAAATCTGGAGGCTCCATATTGGGTCCAGCCATGTGCTTCAAAGATTGCAAGCAAAAAAGACAAAAAGGTAGGGGAAATAGAGGAATCACCATGGCCCTTTTATTTACTTATTTGTTTGTTTGTTTGTTTTAATTTTGGGGCGGTCCAGTCATGGGGCCTGAACTCTGGGCCTAGGCACTGTCCCTCAGCTCTTCAGCTCAAGGCTAGCGCTCTACCACTTGAGCCACAGCGCCACTTCCGGCCTTTTTCTTTTTGCTTATGTGGTGCTGAAGAATTGAACCCAGGTCCTCATGCATGCGAGGCAAGTGCTCTACCACTGAGCCACCTTCCCAGCCCCACCACAGCCCTTTTAGTAGGAAGAATAAGAAGAAATTTAAGTAATTCCATCCATCTTTGGAGTACTGACTTAAATTTTAATTTTAAGCATAGGAAGAATTGGTACAGAGATTAACCTGTGAGTATCTGCTGTTCTTGGAGTCCAATGAGAAAGGCTAGAGACTTTCAGGTAGCTTCTCAGGGCATCTCAAATATGCCGTATGAAAGCTCACACCAATATACTTTAATTACTTTTGGAATGCTGATGAGACAAGGTAGATATCACTATGTTTTAGACAGATACTACATGATTAACATGCCACTCTATAGAATTAAGCAGGAATATGACCAAAAGTAGAGGAGGAAAGATACAAAGGCAGATAGACTAAGCTTTTATCCTGCCTTTAGTAACTTTCTGTGCCCAGGGAAGGAACTCATGCAATTTATCAAATCCAGTTTCTAAATACCAATTATGTTAATAGTAAGTGATGTGAGAGAAGTTCCTGTGGTGGAAGATTTTTTTTTCTATTTAAAGTTATAAAATTTTCAAAATTAAATTGTAGCCTATGAATAGTGGTTTATTGAATAAAGTTATATAAATAATTATTCCCTTTCATAAGAATAGCACAGAAGAGGAGCATAAAAAATTACTAAAATGTTATATCTGAGGATTGTGGTTTGAAGCCAGCCAGAGCAGTAAAGATGAGGAGACTCTTATCTTCCTTTACTCACCAAAAAGCCAGAAGTGGAGCTATGGCTCAAGTGGAAGAGAGCTAGCCTTGAGCAAAACAAACAAACAAAAAAAACTCAGGAAAGTGTCTAGGCACATATCACACACATACAAAATGGGAAAAACTTGGAGAAAAGGGAAGTTTGTCTGAAGATACTATATATAATGCTAAGAATGACAACTCTAACATTAGATTGAATCAGATTGTGAAGAATTTGAAGAGCCACATGTCTTATTCCAAAGAATCAAGAGTCTACTTGTAGTTTTTGAAGCAGAGATAGATTTCATCATACATAATGGTTCATCTGACAACCATATGTTTCATATTTGTTCTTAAGCAAAGTCTGCATCCTTTCTCTCCACTACAAGAGGTCCTTTGTTCTTAAATGTTTACTTTTTAATATTATTTTTAAAAATAAGTATGTTTTTACTACTACTTCCTGAGTAATCCCAATTAAAACACAGAATGGACTGTGTCATGTGCAAAACACTCTAGTGGCTCCCCACTCCTGGTGGGATCTTAAAAATCTTTCAAACATTCCACGTCTATGAGCCTGCCTCTGTTTCAGTGGGAATTTTCTGCCATTCTCCACATGAGGAATAAAATATATTTGGCTGAGCCAGGTGCTGGTGGCTCATGCCTGTAATCCTAGCTATTCTGGAGGATAAGATCTAAGAATTGACGTTCCAAGTCAGAAAGTCAGGAAATTCTGTAAGACCCAGGTGTTCAATTAGCCACTAAAGAAACTAAAAGGGGAATTGTGACTCGAGTAGATGAGTGCCAGCCTTGAGCAATAAATCTAAAAGAAAAGCATCCAGACCCTACAATCAAGTCACAATAGCAGCACAAAATGTGTGTGTGTGTCCAACGGAGGGTGTGTGAGGAGTAGGTAGAGATTATGAAGAAAATTTTAAATTATATAAACTCAGTCAAAGCCGGACACCAGTGGCTCACTTCTGGATCCTAGCTACCCTGGAGGCTGAGATCTGAGAATCGCCTTTCAAAGCCAGACCGGGAAGGAAAGTCCATGAGACTCTTATTTCCAATGAACCACCAGAAAACCGGAAGTGGCACTGTGGATCAGTGGTAAAGGGCGTGATTTGAGCTGAAGAGTTGAAGGTCAGTGCCTAGGCCAAGAGTTCAAGTCCTATGGCCAACAAAATAACAACAACAACAATAATAATAATCAACTGAATCAAATACATATAATACAAGAGAGGATGAGTTAGAAAATATTGGCAATCATTGCAAAGCTAAACCAGAAGAGCTAGATTCCATCAGAAAGAGATAAAATCATTTTGTATTTCTACTTGCTTCCTATGCAGAACTCTAGTAATTATTAGGTTCAAATCTTTTCATATGCTTGGAACTCAGCTATGAGGAAAAAGTAGATCTAGAAATTCAATAGTTGTCATTGTCAACATAAAGATGAGGGAGGGGGTAAAAATGTTCAACTAGGAATGTACTTACTAGCTTACATACGTAACTGTAACCCCTCTATATATCACCTTGACAATAAAACTAAATTTAAAAAGTTTTTTAAAAAAGGTTAAAGATGAATGACAGAAATTGTTTGAGTTGATGAGGAAAGTATATTTAAACAAAAGGGAGCCAAGATCGATTGAACATGTCACAAATGTTTATATAATCATACCCTGGATGAAAAACATCTTACCAGAGCTCTCTCTCTTTTTTTTTTAATAGGTCATGGGGCTTGAACTCTGGGCCTGAGCGCTGTCCCTCAGCTCTTCAGCTCAAGGCTATCGCTCTACTAATTGAGCTACAGCACCAGTTCTGGTTTTCTGGTTTTATTGGAGATAAGAGTTTCACAGACTTTCCTGCCTGGGCTGGCTTTGAACCGTTATCCTCAGATCTCAGCCTCCTGAGATTACAGACATGAGCCACCAGTGTCTGGCTCCAGAGCTATCTCTTTAACAAATCCTTTTCCATAACTATAATGACCCTGCTCATACACACTCTACCTTATGAACATGCTACTGACATGCACATACTACATCTCTTTATTCTGCACTCTTGTCCTCATAGACACTTCCTACCATTACTTGTTCACTCTTAGTATGTGTAGTACATGCTCCTGACAAGAGAAGAGAAGCTTTGCTTTAACTCCACTGTATATCTGCTTTCAGAATAGTTCTTGGCACCTGGAGCACTTTTAATTGCCAAGAATGTTGGATAAAAATGAAGCAACTTGCCTGTATAATACTGAGATATTTTCTAGTCACGCTAAGAAATTTCTTATTTGAAAATAGAAAAAAAAAAAAAGCATGATTCACTGTGGCTCCCTCAGGATTCTGAATGGGAAAATTCTTGGGAGTTATCAGCCACATTTTAGAAAAGGTAGGCCATGAAAATCCAATAAAAGAAGAGGTAAATAGGAATAGAAGGAGATGATGGGTTTAGAGGGAAATAAGGTAGAAAGACTTGAGGAAAAGAGGATGATAGATAGAATTTTGTAAATATGAAGACATTAAGAAAACATGGAAAATTGTTGGAGATTGTAGTAAAAAACAGAAAGCTACAATTGTAAATCATTCTGAGTTCATTTTTCTCTCCCTAGTGATTTACTTTTCTCTAAACTATTCCTCTAGCATCCACTCATCTAAATGAAATACATTGAGTATTTAGTTCCAAAGTAGGATTCCATGATGCTTAGCTATATCATTCTATATGTGTTTAGAGGCAAAAGACACCCTTATATGTATTCTGACTTCTCTAGATATATCCATATTTATCATTTAAATGATCTCAAGAATCTCATATTTAACTTGTTCAAACTAGAATTCATCAGGAAAAGTTTTATTATCCAACCCCCATGCTGTATTAAATAGTATTATATGCCCAGTCACATGTGTTTAAAACATTTCCTTCCCTTTACCCCCGGTCACCATAGTCAGACAATTCTTATTCAGAAATCTCTCAAGTACAATTCCCAAGCATTGCTGCTACTGTTTCTCTTATTTAGTTCACTGAACATTCTTCTCTTTGTAAGTACTAGAGTAACTTTTTGTTTCATTTATCAATGGTTTACCCAATTAGACCATCCTCTACCTCTGATGATTATTTTATGAATGACAACCATGCCACTAATATTCAAGAAATCTAATAATGTCTACTTGTCCAACGGATTAAAAACTCATGTTGATTCTCTACAAAAGAAGGAACTCTGTGCATGCTCCTTGTTCATCTTTGTATTTATATAAGGATAAACCCACAGCGGTGTTCTCCTTCACCTGTCAACTCCTTTCTCCTTATCACTCTATGTTCAAACTCTTTGTTGTTGCAAATGCTCTTATATACATAGATATTACCATCCAGTGTATTTTATACTTTTTCATGATGTATTATCTTTGTGCTGATCTCTCTATCTAGGAAATAGTGTATTCAAATGAGAAACTTCTTAAAGATCATTCCTTTTATGAGTCATTATATATGTCCTAAGCCAAGCTAGCTTTTCCTATCTGTCATGGGATTGCTCTTAAGCTTCTATTATAGTACTTACCATGTTTATCTTTCTTCTTCAATCATCAGTAAGTATTAATAATACCTAAAGCACAGTACCCCATGTCTAGCTCATATATTTGGACTCATTTGCAGCTAATTTAGTTTCCTTGTATGTGTTTGTCCATAGTAGGGTTTTTTTGATTCACACTGTGTCTCATAATCAGAGAGGTAATATTTAGGCAAAGTGATTTAGATGAAAAAAATACTTGAGTATAATAATCCAGTTTTCAGTAGGTCTTTCGTTTTTGCAACTTGCAGTGGTATTTTACAAAGAAAGCATACAAGATTAGTGTACATTAGAACATTTTTGTAAAATAGCTGTGTTATTCAAACCCAGAAGAGTAAAATGTGATAGAAACTGAAAATATTGACAGAAAATAAGCTAAACATTATGGTTGGCTGCATGGTTATTCAATTGATGCTGTTAATTTATAACCATTATATTACAGAATCTACCAAGAGTGGGTACTTTAAAGTCTGAAACTGGTTTTATAATTATTATTATTGGCATCATAATTTATACACTACAAAATATATGTGACTGTATAAGTACTTATACATATACTTAGAAACTCATTCAATCCTTGCATACTCCTTTGAGATAGGAACTACATACCATAATAAAACTTTTGTGGTATAAACTTGTATTCACTGGATAAAATGTCAGAGACAAAGCAGAATCTATCGTAAGTAGGATTTGGGTTTACTATATATATTTTGCTGTCCTTTTTATAATGCACAGACAATATTTGAAAAGCAGATATGGTTAGAACAAAAAACATTTATGATTATGTATTCAAGAAAAACTCAAACAGTACTATTCCTTAGAAAGGCAAAGTCAGCATTCAGAAAAATAAAAATGAGGAAGCAAGTACTCAAAAGGATTAGGGTGGGGTCAAGGGAAAAGTGATGGAAAAGGAAGAGAAGATGGGGAGAAATAGTCAAGAGTCCAATATATATCCTAAAAATTAAGAAGAGTGAATGAAGGGGTAGGTAGGGGAAAGATGAATGAGAATGTTGAAAGGAGTGACATTGATCAAGATATATTATATTCATGAAATACTTTGTTAAATGGTAACTCCTTTGTTCAATAAGAAAAAATGTCTGTACAATATATGTGATATATAATATACTAAATAACTGGACATGTCAGTAACACACAAATTAAATGTTTAAAGCACTGTACCTTACTGCTTTGAGGACATTATAGCCTTCCAAGAAATCTGTTGGGTTAATACTTCAACACTCAACTGGCAGATGAATAAATAAGTCAAGTAAAGTTTCAGAACTCAACAAAATTACTAATTTTATGTTGCAACAAAGGCAGAGCAAGAAGCTAGCTTTATTTGTTTTATTTATAAGTATTTACTAGCTAAAAATTTAACAGCAAAATGAAATGTAGTCATCTATCCCAATTTTTGGACTGGTTATAAAGCTATGTAAAGTTAAGAAAAACAGTGCATGAGCATGTAGAAGGTGAATTTATTTTAAGAAAATGGAAGCTATTTGTAGTTTATAATCATACAAATATGTTATACTCTTTGGTATATATTGCTACTAACCTGTACCTTACTTGTTGCTTTAATCCTTTAGCCCATGTTTTTCTTTTTTGCTTCCTGAGGCATGAACTTAGGACCTGTGCTCTTTCTTTCTTTTTGCTCAAGGCTGGTGATGTTCTACCACTTAAGCCACATTTCTTCTTCTGGCATTGTGGTAGTTTTTCTTTTTCAAATTGGAGATTAGAGTCTCATGGACTTTCCTGCCAGGCTGGCTTCCAACTATGATCTTCAGATTTCAGCCTCCTGACTTAGTAGGAATACAGTCATGAGACACCAGTGCTTGGCTTAGCTCAATTTTACCCATAAAACAATTGAAAATAGGTATATTTTGTTTCAAAAGGCAAAGATACAAGCCAGATGCCAAGGGCTCATGTCTGTAATCTTAGCTACTCAGAAGCTCAGAAGGCTGAGATCTGAGATCACTGTTCAAAGCCAGTCTGGGCAGGAAAGTCCATGAGACTATCTCCAGTTAACCTCTTAAAAAGCCAAAAGTTGGATGAAAAAGCTCAGGGACAGCCCCCAGACTCTGAGTTCAAGCCTATAGAGTTCCAGCCCTAGACCTGGTAGACACACACACACACACACACACACACACACACACACACACACACACACACACACACACACACACACACACACACACACACACACACACACACACACACACACACACACACACACACACACACACACACACACACACACACACACACACACACACACACACACAGTAAAAATGTTGACCTGCATACAAATATCTTGCATTATTATGACTTTAACTGTTATCAGCATTATTCTTGCAGAATTTTACATCTCTTAGAAGGATTTTGCACCAAAAAACTGAACATATTTTACAGTTAGATCCCCAGAGCTTAGAAAGAACCAAGCAGCTGTGGAAAGCTCTTTTCTTGAAGTGAGTTGGGTGAAAGTAGAAAGGTTTCTGCAGGCCCTTGTAGGAGATGATTCTGGAGAGAAGTTGTTTTCAATCCAATTCCCACCAGCTGAGCTAGGCAATCTGTCTTGATACTTCTATCCAGGAGAAGAGTATTTGGATATCTGATGCTTAATGGAAATTGGGTTAGAGGGCTCTGATATTTTAAAAAAGCAAAATATTCAGCCAAATCTCACACTGAAATTTTAGGTACCTTTCATAGAAGAAAGTAATGCTGTGCCTATAGTGACACCAAAGACTCAAAGTGAATCAAATATGTTTTGATGATTCTGAAAGGCTGCAGGAAGCTTTAGACAGCTCATCATCCAGAGAAACCATGTGACTAGCCAGAGGTAACTTCAGAAGTGCCAGGTTCTTAGCTAGGGAAGCCTTCCAAGAAACCATATGCCACTCGAAAAAAGTCTGCCACAATTTATCATCTGAACTTAATGCTTGCTTTCCAGCTAAAAGAAAGGGTGAAATGTTTGAAGTTCCTACTGGAATTCTCTTTTGCATTTAATTAGGTTATATTATTTATTATCCAGAGGGTACAATGAGTTGGTACAAATATGAAAAAAATAATAAACTACCAGCAAGCAAGTATCCTAAACTGCAAATCTTACCAAACTATACTGGATAGCATTATAATATATAACACTGGCCTTAGCCTTTCTAGACATTTCAAGGTCCTAATTCCTGGATAGGGAAAACAGATGTAAGAAAGGTACTAAGAAATAATCCTCCAAACAAGTATAACATAAATATGTCTATGCTCCCAGGGCTGTTTGCATGTTAACAGGGACCAAGGAACTTTAAGTCAAAATAATGACACACTAGGGAATTACCTCCAGGTACCAGTGAGCAGGAAGGAGCACTGAATCCTGTTCTCCATTTCAGAAACCATTTGACATGAGCAGATGACAATGCTGACTATATGTATGTTTTGTCCTCAAATTAGAATTAGATTGGTCCAATTGTTTTCAGAATCTTTTTTCTCACTAATAAGCCAAAGTAACAATATAATATGAGTAAAGTTCTATGTTGTCTCCACAGATATTGTTATATATTTAACTTCCTTAAGAGTGTGTTATGAAAAACCCTAACTTTTAACCTGTTTTTATCCAGAAAAATTAAAAGCAGACTCAAGGGCTCTAGAGTACTTGTTGATACATGAGAATTTTATGGATTAGAAATTGCTGAAATGGAGTGCTCATTATTGTTATGGTGATTTATTCTGGAGACAAGTATGCCTGATACAACATAAACATGTTTACTAAGTAGGCTATGAAAATAGTAGACATTGCTACCCTTGAGAGACTTATAGTATAAGCTGTAGTGTAAAGCAAGTCCAGAAGCAAAGCAAATATATTATAATAAAATTATGACAATAGAATGAAAGGCAATAAAGTCCCTAGATAGTCTTGTAGTATATTTCTATTATTAGAAATAAAAAATTGTTTATGATATTCATATTTACAAATGCTTCTCAGGAAAGTCGGGTGCTGGTAGTTCATGCTTGTAATACTAGCTATAGATGACTGAAATCTGACGATCACAATTCAAAACCAACCTGTCAAGAAAAGGCTGTGATACTCCTACCTCGAATTAATCACTAAAGAGGCCAAACATGAAGTTGTGACTCAAGTGGTAGAGCATAAGCTTTGAGCAAAAATGCTCAGGGACAGCGTCCAGGATCTGAGTTCAAGCCACAGGATCAGCACAAAATGAAACAAAACAAAACAAAAAGAAGCTCATATAATTAAGAAAAACAATTTTAAACTGCTACCAAATGACTAGAAAGAAAATACACAGAGAAAGAGAGAGAGAAGCAGAAGCAGATAGAAGAGAGAGAGAGAGAGAGAGAGAGAGAGAGAGAGAGAGAGAGAGAGAGAGAGAGAGAGAGAGAGAGAGAGAGAGAAAGCATTTCCTTAGGTACAAAGAAAGGACCAAGCCTATTGTTTTGAAGTAAAATAGCCCCTCTTTATAATATTATAGTATTTTCTCACAATAACCACCAATGAGATATATGAAATGTATTCATATATTCAAATGAAGTTGAGGAAAAAGAGAAAATGGATTCAGAATAGTTAGACAAATACTCGAAGCAAGTATTAGGAATAGGACACTAATCAGAGTAAGTTAAAAGTTTGGGCTACTCAAACATCTTTTTATACATTTGGATATTCTGTTTCCTATTGAATTCTCGACTGTATTTTTAGCATATGTTGATAATAAAGTATGGAAAGCACCGTTTTAAACCTTCATAACAATGTGTTATCATAGAAGAGGGTTAAGATGATTGTGATGTACAGTTCAATTTCCCAAGGTCCTTTAAAAGAGCTCATGTCTACAACATCATTAGGACTGTGACAATATGCTTAATGAGGATTGGAAAGAGATTTATCTAGACATGAGGATAAAGATACATTAGGAAATTACATCACATTAGCTGAGATGAGACACTCCAGTGTGCCTCCATACGTGTGGAAGATTTAGGGTAAATTCTAGGCCTTTATGAAATGAGAGCCTAATTGGTTAACACAATTATGGTTGTAGCTCATGTTCTGTTGCTCTTGCCAGACTCTTAAGGGAATAATAAGATTGGTTTAAGACAGAAGAATAAAAGACATTCTGAAGGTTAATGAAACCAAGGATGGCAGAGAGAGAAGATGTTAGTTCTGGCATACCAGCTGTGTATTTCAAGTAGAGAAGCATCTGTCTCCTGTCTGTAGCTTATTACTATTAAATTTGTCAGTGTAACAGCACTTAATGGAGCTTTATTTTTTCTAGTATAAGGATATTTGTTTGACAGAATAGAAAGAAGATTCTTGAGTTCATGGAAAACTCATACCTTGAAAAGGTAGTTTTCTTGATAAATGCATTTATATATAAGCCATTTATTTCTCACCTTTATTATCTTACCAAAAAGTCCTGTGTAATTACTTGTCCAAGTATTTATTTCTACCTAGTTCTTCAAAGCTAAAACCTATTCGTATAAATAGTGTCTCCTACAAGGTACAAATGAAGAAGGCATCTTAAAGAAAGAAAAACTCATAACTGTCTGTAGGATTACTGTGAGTAGATAAAAAAACAGCATAGCAAAATTAACCTTTCAGGCACAATCTATAAGGAAATCAACTATGTCCACCAAGTAGAAGAGAATATTAAAGCTCAAGTATCTGAACTGGCTGTTTGCTACAGAAACCAGCCCCCATTATTACTGGAACAGAGCATCACCCTTTCAACAGTGCAAACGGAGTGCTACAACTTGCTTTTAAAATTACTCACCTTCATTATTTACTTGCTGATTAAAAATCCAAACATACTCCTTGTACTGCTAATACTAAGCACTATGTTGGAAACAGATAAATCCTAAAGTATTAGTGGCTTAATCTAACAGTTATATGGAATTGGCTTTCTGTCAATCAAAGATATTGGCTTTATTCCCTTAGAAGGGAGTTGTTTCTGAAAAGCAACTGTTGAAGCAAGAGTGTGATTTCATAGCTGCATCAGATGAAAGGTTAATGGGTAAAGTGGATGAATTAGCAAAATGATATTGGAAACCCATTGAAAAACATCAAGCAAATGATCTCACACATGCAATCCTGTCTTTATTCCCTCCTCACCAACCTACAGTCTAGGAGAAACAGACATTACATGTGGTTTGATTTCTCATTCACAGTTTGGTTTCTGATTCACTTAGTAGAGAAGAAATCCCTACTCCAATAACTTACAACATTTGAACTTCAGAAAATTTACGAACTGCTTATTCTTTACTGAATAGCAATGTCTTTCATCTAATTCCTGATAAATTTACCATAGAACAACACTTAGGATTTGGTTTCGACCCTATTTGCCAAAACTATAGGCCTGGATTGTCTGCTTTCTCTGTTAGGTTGAAAACTTAATTTGCTATTTTGTTGCACTATCGTATGGCTCAAATATTTACCAATCAAATATTTACCAATGTATCTATTCAATAGCAGTGTATTACATGCCTTTTATGTACAGCCTGACTAATAAGTAATGCCACATAATTTAGATTTTTATTATTGGCATGGCACCACATCACTTCTGATCCTGATTTTTCTGTCAATATAAGAAAACACTAGAAGCTTAATAGATAAATCCTGAAGTCTTGGGTCCAAGACAACATAATTTCCTACCTGAGTAAAATTTCTAAGAGGCAGCAGAGAAGAACATTGTTTTATTCAGTCACTCAAAAGACTCAGAATGTTGAAGACTTTCCGATCTTCAGGGCGTTTCCAGATCACTATGAAAGTCAATATTCAAACTGGAATAGCAGGAATGGTAAAAGAGTACATACGTATAGAGGGTATATAGATTGTGCCACTGCGTCAGATCTAATGCATGACATGACAATGCTCAACTTGGTGGTAGGAAAGAAAATCTGTTAAACAGTTTCTGCTGGACAGGTACTGTGTGAAGAATGCACCACAATCAACATCTGGTCATCTTAGTCTGCCACTATCATGATGAAATCATCTATTCATGTCAGTCTCACAAAATGATCTATGAAAAAAATCATACACATTTTTTTCAATGAGAACATTGTATTTAAATTTTGTCCAAGTGTCTAGTGCTATTAACTATCACATACATTCTAAACTCTGACTTTCTGAAGGCAGAGTATGCAGATGTCTGTTTGTAATGTGTCAAGAATTTGAAAGTTCTGGCCAATAGCCTCTCTAAGACTGAAGAAAAGTTTAGTTTTCCATGCAGTGTTTATGTACCTCAAATATTAAATAGAGCAGTGACATAAAACTTAATCATTGTTCTGTAGGAAGCTGAATATCTGATTTCTCTGAATGGAGAGTAAATGAAAGCATTTTGGAATGGAATTCCTCTGACTTGATTATTTATTTCTGGATAGTACTTCTAAGCAAAACACTAAAAGTAATAACAATAATAACAATAACTATAACAAAAGCCTTAAGCATATAGTGTTTTTTCTTGATTTATTTAGAAAACTGAAAGATGAGAGGCAACATATTTAACAATACTAAATGGACAAACACCCTGTTGATTATTTTGTATGACTGCAAAAAATGATGTTAGTACTCATTCAAAATAATATAATGCAGAAAATACCTATGTTGCTATAGTAACTTTTTAAAAAGTGTACTAAATTCTTTAAAACATCAACAGAATTCTTAATATAAAATAAATCAAAAGTGAAACAGGATGTAGAGAAATCTAAGCTAAGCATCAAATATTAATTGTAGCTATTTTTATGTGATGAGAAAACAGTTGCTTTTGTCTTCATTTCTTTAATTGCTGTGTATTTTTTCCTCATAATTTCTTGCTTGGATGAATTTTATAATGGGAAATATATGACCTTTTATTCCAATGAGTAGGTCAGTGAACTATATTTGTAAAAGTAAAAGTGATTAATGCAATTATCGCCTGCAATCAGCACTGTAAGCATGACATCTTCATGACCTACTCAACAAATGCACTATCATAGATGTCTGAGATATGCTAAGTGGCTTCTTTAACCCCATCAAAGAATATAACTCACATAGATTTTATTTAAAAGTGGTTATTTTCCTCTATCTATTTATTATCTTGTTTCAGAATTGCCTTTAAATAAATTCAGGACTTCTGCCATGGTTTGGTGAAATATTGTAAATATATTTTATTTTAGAATTTTCTTCAGTTCTTCATTTGACCAGTTTATTTCAGAGGAAGGGAAGAATTTCATATTTTATAGTAAAATATCTACCTCATGGAAAGAATTCAACAGCAATTATTCCTTTTAAGAACTTTGTCTGCGTAGTCACTAATTCTTCATATATGGTTTGGCTATAATTGGTAATAACTGATTTCATCCTGGAGAAAGCCCTGATATGAAAAGCTAATTCCAAAATGTTCTATGTGATTCATTTGGTATGATATTTCCATTTTTATTTCCAACTCTTCTTTAAGTAAATCATTATAAATCAAGTTCCTTGTTCAGACATTGTTTCAGTCAAGCCTTTTTATTTCAATTCTGATATAATCAAGAACAAGCTAGATTTTGTTTAATAATGGGATTAGTTTATGTGATATATGAAAATTTGAATCATGATCCTTTCTTCTGTTAAATAATATGCAAGGGTACAATTTCACTATATTCTCACATTTAGCTGGTTTTGTTTGTTCCTTAACCCTAATTCTCTATACTCAGCCCTAATGGTAACCTAGCCTATAACTGAAATCCAAGCTAACAATATGGCTTCTAACTTAAGCCATTACTGTTCTAGGCCCAAGTCACATGCAAAGGAAAATGGCAATTCCATTATCTAAAGTGATGTCGGGCTATATGATACTTTGATAAAATGTTAATGTAACTGAAACCACATAACCAATTTTTCATGTCTATACATTGGCAAAGCAATTAGTCATGAGGTCTTTAAGTTTTCAATGTTTAATATGCAAGCATGCATTTTTCCACTCCTATCTTATCAACTTTGTCAAACATAAATATAATCTGTCCAAAGAGTGGATAATTGACTTTACTTCAGGTCATTGGTCATATAAATTATTTGTGTCTATATGTGCTATAAAATGGTGCACTTGTGAAACAAAAGCTAACTGCAGTATTTAATGAAATGGAAGAAATTAAGATTCTAATTCCAATGTTTATTGGTCCTTTTGTTCTTTGTTGTGTTTAGCATTCTTTAGCCCTGTCAATAGTCTTTACCTTACTCTAGAGAAGGCACGTGGAAGAGACCATTCAAATTAGACTAAACCCTGGCTCCATACCTATGGGATAAGAAGGCCTCTGGGCTATAAAACAACCTTTAAAAAGAAAAAAAACACCAAATTTGTATTCTAGAAGGTTTATGATATAGTAGCCACACCAAAGGAGTGCACTCTGAACTAATTTAACCACAATTATTAATGAACTAACCCTGGAAATACTCTAGCCAAAGGGGCTAAAACCCTTAGCATGAGGTAGATCAGAGAATACAGACAGAGCCCCAGTGGTGTCCTGGTGCTCTGAGAAGTCTTCCAACATAGTTTCTTGTTTCTCTCTTAAGGAGGAAGCCAAACTACATTTTCTGTTGGAATTGCTAACCCACTTAGCACTCTGTTTCTGGCCTGGCCTTTTTGCTTGCTTGCCTTAAGCCTGCACCTGATTTGGTTAGAAAAGCAGCACAAAACATATTCTTGTCACTTAAGTTTTTCTTTTAATTCAATGTCTGTTTGTTCCTGACACCCTAAAATGACTTTGTCAGCTACCATTTCTCATATATTAACATTTAAATTCTCAGACAAAATTAATAAGTCATATTGCCTGGGATTTTGTTGTATGGAAATATATTTAAAATCCATGCGACAAGCTTGCAATTTAAAAGACATATATAAGGAATCAATTTCTAAAGTAGAGAAGCCTGAAATAAAGCAAGAAGGAATGTGTGTTAGAATAAGAATTGAACTTCAAATGAGGTGAGTTAGATCTGGGGCCAAGATCTCAAAAAAGCTTGTCTATAATCTCAAGCAAGTGAATCATGTAACCTTTTAACTTGGATTTTTTTAAACAACTGGAGTGTTGAATCAAATAACCTCCATATCTGCACACTTTACAATCTTACTAAATTATGTTTCAAGCCACCCAAAAAATGTGTGCCTGGCCTCCCCCTAGCTTATTGACATGTACGATACATTACATCTAGCAGCTTCCAATTCTACTGTGAACTGCAACTCTCAATTCATATTCTAGTCTAACAAAAGTGGTAGGCTTTTGCTCAAAATAGAAACAATGATAACTCATATCATATGGGTAAACAGTATTAGCAGGGAATATAGAATGATTGCAGACTTTTTTGAGAATCTTTTTTTTTTCAGTCGTGGGGTTTGAACTCTGGGTTTGGGCGCTATTCCTCAGATCTTCAGCTCAAGACGAGCGCTCTACTGCTTGAACCACAGCACCCATTCTGGTTTGCTAGTGGTTTATTGGAGGTAAGAGTCTCACGGACTTTCCTGCCCGGGCTGGCTTTGAACCATGATCCTCAGATCTCAGCCTCCTGAATCGCTAAGATTACAGGCGTGAGCCACCAGTGCCCGGCTTGAGAATCATTTAACAAGAAAAGTGATAAAGTCCATGTGAGGGGAAAGTATACAGGAATTAAGGACAAATAACATAGTCCTATGAAGCATTTACTGGTTTTGAAATCTTCTGCTTTTGTTACCTACCTTATGGTAGGATATTGTCTTCTTTCTCCTACAGTGATTAGATAGATCCAATGTGACAATACATGTTCTGGTGGTGTTATAAATGAGGGAGAAAAGAGTGAAGTTGATTGTTTAAAATTTAGATTTAGAAGAGTCTATAAGACTATTGGCTGTTGGATTCCCAAAACTACGACAGATGTTAAAGTAGATGTGAGATTGCTACTGGTCAAAATACCCCACTGATCTATCGTCCTTCTTTTCCTTCTACTTTCCCTCATTACGAAAAAAGACTGAATTGATGAGGAGCAAAGCCCAAGTCATAATTCAGTTTGCTGTAATATCTACTGTCTTTGGTCTGTATTTAGCATGTTGTCCAGCATCATACTTGAAGAAGTTGTAATCCTTTTGGAAGGAATAGGCTTAAGAAAATTGAAGGACACTAGTTAAAAGACTAGTTTAAAAAATGCTGTAATGTTGAACACAGTATTTGTAGTGAGGAAGAAGCATTGTGGATGACTTTGAAAGATGCATACTTACAAGGAGGAATCAGCAGTATTAGGTGATTAAGTGGATTTGAGAGGGAAGAAGTAAGGCAAGGAAAAATTCCAGTTTTCTAGCTTGTTTGGGGTGAAAGGTGCTGTCATTTACAAAGAAGCATAGAGATTTTGTACATATTAAATCTGAGATGACTGTGAGCCCTTCAAATGTCAAGCAGATGGTTAAATATGAGAATCTCAAAATCATAAGCAATGTGAGAGCTCTAGAAATATTCATTCAGATGATAAGTTTTAAGTAGAGTCATGGAACTGTATGTCATTCCCTAGATAAAAAGATATAGAGGACTTGGACTGGGATGTAGCTCAGTGGCAAATGCATTTGCCTGGCAAGTGCGAAGTCTGGCTTCAATCCCTAGTACAAAAAGGAAGCAAAACAAAGGAAGAGGCAACAATGCTTGATAAGAAATGTACTTATTACTTCGTTCATGTAATTGTAACCCCTCTGTATGGTATTTTCACAATTAGAAAAAGCATAAAAATAAAAAAGGAAAGAAAAAGAAAAGAAAAAAAGAAAAAAGTGAAAACCCTAAATAAATAGAAAGATAACATTTAAAAAATGTAGAATAAGGCATGAACTCAAAAGAGGGACCTAATACTTTTTAACATTAATGATCTAGTTGAAACAGAAGAACCAATGGGGAGACTGAGGAACAGATTACAGGAGAAGAGCAAAGTTTGGAGATATGACATCATGAAAACCGCGGGAAGAATGTATTTCTATAGAAGGAAGTTATCAGCTATATTCAATATGGCTGAGTTGTAAAAAATGAAGAGTCCTCAAGAGAAAAATATTTGCAGTATTTATACCATTTCCTATTACACTATTACAAACAATTTGCAAACTACAGAAAACCAAACAGAAGAAAATAAGACATGGTCATAATCCCATAGCTCTGAGATAACCCCAAATAACTTGGTGCTTAGCCTTCTGGTACTTTTTGGCATATACAGCTCTCATATTTTGAATACCACACTCTGAGCAATATGGCTCTTTTTAATTTTTTTTCTTAAAAATAATATGTTCCTATAGCCATATTTGGAGTAAAACTGAGTCACTTTCTGAAAGCCTCTTGCAATCTGTTTAGGCAGAGGAAGTGATTAGCTGCAAACACCAATACTGTAATGCTCTTTAAGAATTAAGATAAAAAAATAAATGGGATATGAACAAAATAATAGGAAAGAATCACGTAACTAATTCAGAGAAAACACAACAGGAGAAAGTAACCTTTTAAGAGAGCCATTAGAATTGACTCCATGTGGCCTTGTAACCATCTTATGAAAGGTGCATATTTTTTCTTTACTCTTACTGATAATAAAATGGAGACATGATTAATAGCTTGTCTGAAGTCCCACAGTTAATATGTAGTATGGCAAGAAATTAAACCAAGACACTCTAATAGAGAGCCAGGATCTTAATCAGCATGTCATACTTCCTCCTGTCATGAGCAGGACTTTATTTAATAGACGGTATGCAAAAAGGCCAGAAGGTAAAGACTGTGCTCCAGTCAACAAAGAGCCAGGTGTTTTTCACCATACTAGGAGAAGTTGAATATAAAATAAGGAAATGAAGAGACTGGCAGAATAGGATATGTAAATATTAACACTAATAACAGCTTAAATATAGCATGAAACCTGAGCCACATTCCAAGAGGAAACTGAAAGAATGTGAGGTCATTCATTCTGCAACTTTGGATTTAAGTGGCTTCAGGGCATTGTGGCTACTTAGAGGGCCATCTTCCTCCTGGTTTTGTTACTCAGGGAGTTTTGAACATATTACAGAAACTGAAGAAAGTGCTGACCAGTGAGAGCTAATCTTTCAATGTTAAATGAATACAACTGACTTAGCAGAGAAATTCAAGTTCTTATTAGTGTGTGTGTACATATATTTTTTTTCTTTCTCATACATATATAACATATATATATATATATGACTTTTCTACAAAGACATCTTTATATAACTTTATGACTACAATCAATCAACCAATGTATTATAATTTCTATGCTGATATTAAGATCAAACTCAAGGCCTTGTGACTGTTAAGCATGTACTTCACACTAAGCTACAACCCCAGCCTCAACAACACAATATATTTGTTAACTTAATTTTCATTCATTGAAGAATCCACAATTATTTTAGTAAAATAATTATACTAGTTCAAATCAAATATATGATTTTAGTTATCATTCCAAGACTATACATGCAATATTGTTTTTTCACTTAGAAATCTTTTAGTTTTCTATGGCTCAAGATGTCTTGTTATATAGAGCAAGGGTTTTGGAGACATGAACACAAACATACTGATATCAAGATTTCATGTTCCCCAACTCTCTTCAAGGACATCTTTTCCTATAGTGTTAAAAGATGGGTGAAGTTTCAGACCTTGATTTTTCTTTTTCCCCCTCAAGGGGAAAATCCTGAAAAACTAAAATGACTGAAAGATGTGATAAAGGGAATAAAGGATAGAGCTGAATGATTTTCACAGCACTCGTAATACCAGATGCATACAGAAGATAATGTTTTTCTCTTTGGCATATTAGACCATTTTCTTTCACAGTTAAGAATGAACATCCAGTCAGATTTTATGAGCTTGCTTTTATTTTGCAGCTGAAATGTGTAGGTCTATGGACTCTGCTATGCTGCTTCCTAGAGACCAAAGGTAATTCATTACAGCCAAAATCCAGTTTCACAAGCTGAATATTAAGTTAACGTAACTACATATGCCTCTACCATTAGGAAACTGAAACAGCAGAACAAATGAAAAGGGGGAGATTAAAAGCTAGGAGAGATGTTGACTGTGGTACATGCCTGTAAATCTTAGCATGCAGCAGGCTGAGGCAGGAGGATCACACAGATCATAAAGTTGAGGCCAGCCTAAGCCAGTGTCAAACTACTACAGGAAAACATAGGGAAATTTTGGGAAAACATAAGCCTACATATATAGTAAGTATTTACTAAAGAGACCTGAATGGCCCAGGAATTTAAAGCAATAAATAAGATTACAAATTAAAATGTTTCTGCACATCAAAAAAAACAAACAATTACTATAGGCTAGAGACAATTCACAGAATGGAGGAAAATCTTTGACAGATATTCAATGGATCAAAAACTGACATCCAGAATATTCAAATGGCTCAAAAAGTTAAAGAAAAATCATATAGTGAATAAATGGGTAAAATAACAGAGCATGGTGGTTCACACCTGTAATCTTAGCTACATTCTCAGCCATAAAGGAATTGCCAATCAAACCAAACTAGGATTCCACCCTGCCCTTGTCAGAATGGTAGTTATTAAGAAAGCAAACAATGACAAATACTGGTGAGGATTCATGGGAAAAAAATGACCCTTCCATACTGTTGGTGGTACAGTAAATTAGAATAATCACGATAGAAAGAAATCAGAATGGAATTTTATTTTATTTTTTGAATACACCTAATTTATTTTTTTAAATTTTATTGTGAAGGTGATATACAGAGGGGTTACAGTTACATGAGTCAGATAGTAACTACATTTCTGATTGAACAGTGTCATCACCCTCTCCTTCTCTCCCAGGATTTTTCCCCTCCCAACTTCCTTCCCCTCAAAGTTGAATAGTTCATTTCCAGCATAGTGTCTAGTGGGTTTCACTGATGAATTGGATCACCTTTTGTCCACTGTTTCTGTGCCTCCCTTTCCTCTCCCCAAATCAGATAAGCCTACATACAAGACAAAGGATACAGAAATAAAACACAGAGACAGAAGTGAATAAACCCAAGCAAAAAGGAAAGAAGAAAAAAAGAAAAGAACCACAAACAGTATAATAAAAAAATCTCTTTCATTTCTTGAAGTTCATTTAGATAAACATCATTTTATATGATCGTATGCACATAGCCACTATGTGATCTTGTCCTAAGAATATCCTCCTTTGGTCTCACTATGTCACTGTCTAGAGTCCTGTATGATTTATCATGTTCAAGTGTATTTTAATAGACTTAATTTATGACCTTGCGATACTATTCTTGGGCATATATTAGAAAGAGAGTAAATTAATATAATGGAAATTTACCTGCATACCCCTGTCTATTGTACATCTTTACAACAGTTAAACTAGGGAACAAAACAAGGTGCCCAATAACTGATACGCTATGCCCATAAAGAAAAATGAAATGATGTCATTTTCAGGTAATGATTGGAACTAGAAATAATTATGTTGAGATAAGACTACTCAGACACCAAATATCACATGTTCCCAATTATTTGTAAAGTGGAGACTTCAAGTGGTGATGATGATGAAAATACTAACATCAATGGGTCATAAACATACAAGGAGGAGAGACTAGGAGTAAAGGGAGGAAAGGAAATATTACTGAGGACTAAAGAAGATTGTAGAATTTCATCTATTTATGTTTTGTTGGGCATTTTTATTATGACGAAGTATGAAATTTGATCAAATACTATTTATTTTTACCCAGAGAAATGATCAGGAATTGTCTTAAATATTTCATAGAATTCACCAGTGAAGACATTTGGAGACAAGGACCTATGTGTGGGAAGATTTTAAAATTTAAGTAGAAGTTACTTAATTTGAATTCAATATATATAGTTTAAGCAATGTGTGTATTCCAGGAAGTTTTCCCATTTCATCTGACTTGTCAAATTTATTGGCATAAAAATATTATAATATCCCTTTGTTAGTCTTGAATTAAATGTTTATAGTATTGATACTAATGTAGCTATAGAAGCCATAGCAATCTACTAATTCAGAACATTGACAAATGATACTTTGTTTCTGTAATTTTTGGTTGTATATGGTTGAAGCTACAGTATTATCAAGTTTCTATTTTTTTCAAAAATCAATCTTATTTCATTAATTTTTCTCTTTTATGTTTTCTATTTATAATTCCCTGCTTGTATTCATTATTACCTTTTTCTCCTTATGTTGAATTTAATTCCATCAGTTTTTATTGTTGAAAATTGAGTCAAGAATTTTAATTTTTTTATTTTTTTCTGAATCTGTAAGTCTTCTTAATAGTTCTGTAGAGAACTCTCTCTAATTTCTCAAGTATAAAGATTGCTTCATCCTATAAATTAGTTCATGAGAATTTCTTTGCAAATGCCATTTTTATTTTACTAGAGGATTAGGAGGGTTTTTCCCCTTCCTTTTAAAATGAAGACAAAGTCTCTTAAGTTTATCTTAAGTGATAATGCAAGTTTACCTAGTAAACCTTTGAATATATGTTCTTTCCCTGGAGATATATCAACATTTGTTTTATGAAAGACATATCTATATACTATGAAAGATGTATCTATATATCTTATATATGATATATATAATTTCTTTCAAAATATAATCTTGACACATTCTGAATAATCTCAGAAAATATCATTAAAATAAAGTAAAATTGTAGATATTAAAGGTAGGCAAGAAATCAACCCGTTACTATGTCAATTGTTTTCATTAAAGGAAATACTATTTTAGTTTAGCTTTCAAGTCAAAGTTACCCAGATTATCTCACATACTAAAATTTTCTTGTTTTAGCAATTTACGTAACAAAATGTACTACAAAGCAACTATTAAGCAAAAATATCTTCTCAAAAAGTTGAAGAATGAAGTAACTGTTAAAGCAACTAAAAAACTTGTTTAACAATCTTTTGAAAGTTTTTATTATTTATTCATTACTGTTTTACCGTTTCAAGCATCTTTACAATAAAATAAAATTTTAAAAAAGCAAAAACAGAACAAAAGAAAACAATAAAAATAGAAGCTGTTACTTCTATTTCAGGCCATGTACCCTTCAGCACTCAGACAAATTGCTATGGATCCCTTAGGGCCACCTTTATCTTTGCGGATTAATCATATCAGATCTCCATACTGTGAGAAGCTAAAGCCAGGCCTTCTTGATGATTTTATTTCAATAGATTTCTTTCTTTTTTTCCTGCTGACTGCTACTTTACTCTCTGATGCCTTAGAAAAAGCTATGGCTAAAAGAGAGTCCCATTGTGAAGAAAAACCAGGAAAACCTTTTACTACAAGGTAGGAGCTAATTCACTATTCTGTAGGGATTGATATTCATCTATCTTACAATGAAAGCTAATGGCTCCATAGGCCCAATGCACTCAGCTAATCTAGGAAGAAGCTGATGCCTGGGAACTGGAATTCAATCACCATTTATGCATAACTGCTATAGCTACCTCTAAAATATACTTATAATTACTTTAAGTACATTTAAAATATATTACTCAACTGGCCTCAGTTTTGTCTACACTGCATATACAACTGAAATTGTGATGAATTCTGCATAAAGTACTACTGAATATCAATAGGGAGCATTGTACTGTGTTCATATTTTCATATTAGAAAATAAATAAATAATTTTCCAGCCTCAAAATCAGCTTCATATTCCACATGCTCTTAAAGAATTTGAAATACTTTAATTATGATGCCATTTCAAAACAACTCCATGACTGCTATCTACTATTTACATTTCAAATATGCTAATAAGAAAAAATAAGCTTTCCCATAAAAGGTGCGCTGCACAACATTCCCAAAGATTAGAGTTGTTTTCTATTTATATGACTAATGTGCTGGTTAAAGACGTGGCCTTGTTAGAACCTTACTGCATTGTTGGTGGGAGTGTAAACTTGTTCAACTACTTTGGAAAGCAGTATGGAGGTTCCTCCAAAGACTCCACATAGAGCTCCCCTATGACCCAGCAATCTCACTTTTGGGCAGTTACCCAAATGTTCACAAAGAAGACCACACTAAAGCTACCAGCAAGACTATGTTTACTGCAGCATTATTTACCATAGCTAAGATATGGAACCAACCCAGATGCCCCTCAGTAGATGAATGGATCAAGAAAATGTGGCATATATACACAATGAAATTCTATGCCTCCATCAGGAAGAATGACATTGCCCCATTTGTTAAGAAATGGAAAGACTTGGGAAAAATTATATTAAGTGAAGTAAGCCAGGCCCAAAGAAACATAGGTCCCATGGTTTCCCTTATTTGCAATAACTAGTATATGTCTGAGTCAAGCAGAAAAGGTCAGATAAGGTGATGTTAGGGAAATGAACCCTAAGATGTGTATTCAAATGTTTTTTTTTTCTTTCATGTGATTGTTTTTAACACATTTATAAGATTATTTCTTTGTTGCTTTGTATGTCCCTCCCCCATGGTATAACCCCTGCTTTCACTGTATTTGATGTTGGTATAATTTGTGGAGGGGAAGGGAAAAAACAAATCATTTACATAGGGATACAGGTGGACCCATTGTAACAATGAGATGTACAAGAAGTTAGGTCGAAAACAAACTTTACAACTTTGGTGGTGGGTGGGGAGGAAGGTGGAGGAGGATTGGGTGGGGGGGCAGGAGGAGGGTGGAAAGGGATGGGATGGGGAAGCAAAGGAGGACGCTAAAATGCATGATAATAAATGTACTCATTATCTTGCCCATGCAATTTTAACCTCCCTGTACAGTATTTTCACACACAAAAAAAGATGTGGCCTTGTTGTGCAAGTTCTGCAAAACAGATAGAAATCCATGAGCAGAAAAGGCAAGAAAGCATAAGAAATTAGTAGCATATCATTCAGAAGCCATGGAAGTTTTCACAAAGGTAAGGAACAGAAAAGAATTTTTTAAGGATTAAGTTCATCACTTGGGAATAGTTTTGAGTTCAGTGTTAGTAATGGATGATCAATGAAAAGTTTTAAAAATTACCCCTAAATGCCTTCTCTTCAATTGGTTGTGTTCTCTTTCTTCAAATGATTAGTTATAAAATAAATCATAATGTTAAATTGCTTATATTTGCATGAAAATACATGGTTTTTAAAATGTGATTATCAGTTACCAAATATCCATAATATAGAAATCATATTTTATTCATTTCAACCACAAAATATCAGCTTTCAAATTTCCTTCAGATTTTGTTCTGCATCTAAGGGCAAAAGTTTAGTTTGTGTAAGCAGTGCCCTGTTATTATAATGTGTTCCTTATGACTATGTTTATGCATAGATATGTGTAGTTTTAAAGGAACTGCATGTATTCCATGGATATTTATTCAGTTGATAAGCTCCACACTAGTTTTTGAGTATTTTTAGCATTTAAGTATGGATATTTATATATGTATGCATGTATACATATGTGTGTGTATGTGTGGGGGTGTGGGTGTATTAAATTTTATTTTTATTTTATTGTAAACATGCTGTACAGAGGGGTGACAGTTACATGAGTAATGCAATGAGTACATTATTTATCGATCATTGTTACCCCTTCCCTTGTTGTCTCCCTATCCCTTCTTTTCCCTGCCTCCCTTCTCCTCACCACCACCCAGAAGTTGTAAAATTCATTTGCAATATACTGTCCTGTGGGTATCCTTGTTGCAATGGGTCATCCTATGTCCTTGTTTCAGCATTTTGTTGTTCCCCTTCCCCTCCCCATATTAGACAAATGTATATACAAGATACAGGGTAACAAAATCAAGTACAGTGACAACAGGGGATATGCCATAGGGTGAAGAACATACAAAGGAAACAACAACAAAATAAAACCACATGGAACATTTAAAATAATAATAATAAAGACAGACCTCTTGTGCCCATAATTTAATGGGATCCTTTTACTGACATAATTTTACTGTTTGTCCAAGCAAGTAGAGAACATATCATGTCATATTTCCTCTTAATATACTAGAAATTCTATTAAAGCCAAAGAGTGAGTGTTATATATTGAGTAGCCGTTATGAAAGCTCCCTGAGGACTTCAGTTTACTTCTAAGACAAAGGATGGATATGAACTGTAAGAACTCCTACATTTAAGTTAGAACACTGTATGCTTATAGATGTGGTTTATGACAACAGATAGAAGCTCTCTGTCTTCACCTAGGAAAGTCCTTTTCTAATGTTCTCAGATGGCTACAGTCATCATAAAACAGATGTGACCTTGGAGGAATTTGGGAACATCAGAAAGAAACAGTCGTATTTTTTGTAAAATTTAAAGAATAAACTTTTTTTTGGGGGGGGGGTCCAGTCGTGGGGCCTGAACTCTAGGCCTGGGCACTGTCCCTCTGCTGTTCAGCTCAAGGCTAGCACTCTACCACTTGAGCCACAGCGCCACTTCCAGCTTTTTTCTTTTGGCTTATGTGGTGCTGAGGAATTGAACCCAGGGCCTTATGCATGCAAGGCAAGTGCTCTACCACTGAGCCACCTTCCCAGCCCAAGAATAAACTTTTTGATATTATATGCACATTTTCTTCATCTAGAAAGAACATAACATGAAGGTAGATTGCAAAATGATAACTATTTGGCATACAGACACATCTTATTAGTGAAATCTAGATGAAACTATGTAACTTCATAACTGATTAATGATATGTAAAATTCCTTGAGCACTAAATATGTACCAGGAATTTTTCTAAATGCTCTTAATATATGGATTTATGAAATCCTACAGTAGGTCTTTGAGATGGGAATTCTTAGTTTTATTCCTGTTTTGTAGATAACACAGGATCAATCACTTAACTTGCTATAAAATAACCAAGCTGTGAACCCATATAAATTCTGGCTCATTTACATTCAATTACTGACATACCTACATTTATGATGAATATACCACAGTGTTTGTGCAGAAAAAAAACCATCAAAGTTGGACTGAAAAGTGTCAACCATAGTCCTCGGTCACTTTTTTTGCTACCAAATTGGATAATATATTGTCGTATTATTTTATCACAGTTGAGCTTTCTAGCTAAGAGAGACCCTGAGACCCAAGTGTTCAAAGTATTTCCCCCTACCTCCTGATTTACTAGCTATCTCTATATCAAGCATTGCCTATAGACCATGGGCTTTTACACAACAGATAGGGTAGCTCAAATAACAGATACATGTTTTCTTATACTTCTGGAAGATGGAAGTCTGAGATCAGGCTGCCCATACAGTCGTGTTGTGGTGAGGACTTGTACACTCTGTTTTCTCATGCATTTTTCTGGGTAAAGAGAAGAAGCTGTGGTGACTGCTTCTCATCTACCAGGCTCCTTTCTCATGATCTAATCTAAAACTATTCACTTCCCAATGTCCCCATTTTCTAATACCATGTCATTGGAGTTTAGAGTTTCAACTCATGGATTGGAGAGGAACACTAATATTTCACCCCTAACAGCAGATATTATATTGAGCATGGGGGCTGCCACTGCCAGCCAAGTAGACTTACTCACATATTTCACATAAAGCCTTATTAACACATTTCTTGTATTCTCAGGGAGAATATAATAAGTAAGATTAGTAAGTAAACTAAGCAGTCCATTAGCTAGCGTTTAAGGGCTAAGAGAAACAAAAGATTGGGAGGAGCTTGTAGTTTAGTTGACACTTGATATAAATGGGGTGTGTTGTGGGGAAAAGAAAGGGTCAGTGCAATTTGAGGGGAACATTGCTAGTCTTTTCAAGAAAGAAGTATGGATCAACTGATGTGAATTAGAGGGAAAAAAAAGTGTAGATGCCTTGGTTAGAGGCATGAAAGAAGGGCATGGACCATGAAGGTCATTACAATTTATAATGTGAACTTCAGATTTTTCTTCTGAGCAAATGGAAGCTATTAAAGGTTTTGAGCAGAGGAGTGACATGATCAGACTTTAATTTTAACAGAATAATTCTGGCTGCTCTGCTGAAAATAAACTGAAAAGAAGAGCAAGAGCTGAAGCAGAGAGACCAGTTAGGAGGCTAACCTGTCAAATTATTATAAGAGATTAGGCAAATGGGTGCTAATCATGCCTCAAATGAATTGATCAAATGTTTTCCTTGTTGCACAAAGAAAATTTGAATGATTTTAATGCTAATTGGGGAAGACTTTCAGGGAAGTTAGCATAGTGCACAATACATATATCTCTTTAAAAGAACAAAATAACCTCAAATTGAATATAAACTGAATTGAACTAGACTTGGGCAACAAAGCTATACTTAAAACATATGGTATAAAATTTAAATCTTGCTGAAGTGTTTCCCAATGCACTAAATACTACTTCCAATCACAAATGCTAAACAAGGAAAGGTTAAAGGATGGTTGGAAACTTTCTGCAGAATACTATTAAATTCTCTAGTGTGTGTCACCAGTGAGAGATGTTTGTGCACTCATTTTTCTACCCTTATTACAGAGTTAGTTGAGCACTAAATCTTCTGACCACACAAAATAGCTATGGTTTTGAAAGTAAAAATAAAGAAGCAAATTGTACCATAAATTGGGTCAGGGAAGAGGGTTTGGAACAAAATATGAGAATATTTTGTATCATTAGTAGAAAAGTCTTGTCAGCCACAGCTACTCAACACTTGGTAGAACTTTTTCCAAAGTTGGTAGTAATTTCTAGATGCCTAGAAATGGAGCATCGTCTCTATTTCATACCTATTTGCTTGGACAACCAATAGACATTAGAATAAATTAAACTCCAAGGAAAAATGGCAAGTTGTCTGAACAAGCCCCTATTCCATAATACTCACCCCTCCAAACACATAATGCAGTTTCAAATTGGGAGAACTATTGAGCTGGATCCCTTTAAACCTCAGAAATCAAAAGATGTGGTACAATGTAAATTTAAGTATTCTCTGAAACTGGTCATATAATAGAAAGAAATATATATTATGTGAAGGAAATTTATCTTCATTTATAAGGAAGTTTTCCTCATTTGAAGGTTCCTAAAATCAGTGCATGCTACTTTCTCTCTTCACCCTAACTTTTAAATTTTATTTTATAGATTTTATAGATGTTTTAAGAAGTTTCATACTCTATTTTAGCCACCATTTCCTAAATACTTCACAGAGAAAATCATTTTTGAAGAATAACTTCAAATACTGCCCAAACTATATTAATATTCCCTAAAAATTTGCCTTTGATCAGAAGAGTAATGGAAGCAAATGAGTGTTTGGGGAAAATTATGATAGTAGTTGCAAATAAAATAGATTTAAAGCTAGGAGAGCTCACAATGGAATTACACATGGAAGTATATTGAGCTGATTCTTGCAATGAGATAGAGAGAAGGAAATGAAAACCTAGACCATGAGAAAGAATTGCTCAAAATGAAAAAAAAAATGAATTGGTTCACAAGCTTTCTTGGTTTCCTTTTTCTGGAATGGATTGTTCTTTTCTTTGCAAAATGGATTTTAAAGAATTATTATTTGACTAACTATGGTAAAATTTCTGTGATGCTAGTATTTACTATTTAACAAATGTCATCATTATTTCCTCTTCTCCTTTTTTGCAATCTTCTCATCTTCTTTATTGGATCTGTATGCAGCTTTTTGCCAAAAGATCAGCAAGTTAAAATGGATATAGTCTTATGTCAATATGAAAAGTCCATGTTGGTGAGCTCTGCCCTCCTATGCCGTCTCTAAAAATTGCTATTTGTTTTTATAAGAAATCAAATTTCACTCCTTATACATAAACCCCAGTTCATGCTCTCATGCTTGAACTCATGTTTCTCAATCTTTGGCATTTACTTATTCTGTTACTCTAATATACTTTGTCTTAATTTGTTTTTTGATATATTTTTCCCAACATATCTGTATTGTAAGGTACACAGCAAGCAAAATTTAAATAGATTTGTATATTCTACTTCCTAGACATTTTTATTCGATTAGCAGACTCTGAGTGTTAATAAAATGTTCTCTGCATATTGGAGAGAAAAGAATAATACAGAGTACTATCTTGTGGAGAGGAAAGTTCTTAGCCTCCAAAAATATAAAATTTAAAAGGGACATATGTGCACAGATAATTTGGAGTTAAATTGTATTTTTGAATTATATATTAGACTCAATGTATCCCAATGTCAAACAACATAACTGAGAGTATATAGGCAAAACTACTTGATGTTAGAGCTTGAAAAGAGATGGAAGATTAATATTCATTTCTATGCTAGTAGGCAGAAATGAAAATAAAACAACAATTAAAGGATTTTTTACCTACCCTTTTGACAAAACAATTTCTATAGAACAAGAACAGGCATGAATTTTTTCTTATATTAAATAGGTTAAAATTAAAATAGAATAGTGATATACTGATGAAATATGCTCTTTATAGTCAAAGGAAAGAACAACATTTACTCTGAATGACAGTCATGATTTTCTAGATAATTGATAGATCATTCTGTTCCTCTGACCTTTCACATCTTCATATATTGAAAATAATGAGTTTTATCTGAGGATTTCTTGAATGACAGTGAAGTAATAGTTATATACAGTTGTAAATTGACTTCTACTTATTAAGTCCATCCTATTTGGTGATTACTTCAGTAAAATAAAACTTAGTGAACCAAAAAATGTAACACCTACAGTAATTTAGTCCTATCATCTTAGAGATATTTAGGACATGAGTAATTTCATATCACTGAGCTATTAGGCTTTGGGAAACATCACTGAATCCATAATGCCTCTAATTGCAGAAGGAAAACTTCTCATAATTAAATTTACAAAGGTTTCCTCTTATATTTTCCCAGAAATTTATAGTTTTGCCTTCATATTTGGGCTCCATGTTGTGTTAATTTTTATATGGATTGAAGTTTATCATTTTGCATATACCTTTCCAATTATTTTGACATGAACAATCTTTTCTTCACTGAGTTGCTTTTGTAACTTTGCTGCCAACCAACTATATGTGGGGCAGTGTATCATTTTCTATACCCCAAACTTGGTCATTATAGATTTTAAAGTTTAGATAATGTTAAGATTGCACCTCTTTCAAACTTACTTATTAGCCAAGTTCTTTACATTTCCATGTAAATTTTCACTTTCCAATCTCTACAGAATTCCTTTTCAGTTTTGTTCTGGTAAGGTTGAATTAATAGATCAACCTGAAGAGAACTTGTAATTTAATCCCAACATCTAAACTATTTAAAAGGTCTAGCTCTCTTTTTAGGTCTTTGTCTTATCTTAGTAATTTTTTTCATTTCTTTCATGCTCTCTTCATATTTATTCTTAAGTATTCATATTTTTATGATGTCAGGGGGGTTGTCTTATAAATTTTAACCATTTTAGAAAACTAGTGATAGGTTAAAAAGTAAGCATCCTGCTGGTATATGATTCAGCCATGCCTTTCCTAAGTGCTCATGTGCACATAGCTACAGCATTTATAAAAAGCCCCAAATGGCAAATTATATAAGTTAGTTATATAATATGTAATTATATATAATCAGATTACATATAGTAATATTAAATAGAATATTTAAGTATACATATATAAATGAATACAAAAACCATGGAATATTCATATAATAAAATAATAGTTACTAACGATCTAAAGAAAAAAAATGATAAACCTAAAAATAATTATATCTCTTGAAAGAAACCAAACAAACAGAGAACATTCTGTATGCTTTGATTTATTTTTTTAAATTCTAGAATGTACCCTCATTTAAAGTGTCATAAAATGAATCACTGGCCACCTGGGAATGGACTGAGGGACTTCAAAAGGGCAAAAGGATTCTGGGGTGAATGTAGTAATCTGCTTAGGCTGCAGTAGCTAAATACCACAGCCTGGGCATTTTAAACAATGCAAAGTCATTTTCTCCTAGTTCTGCAGGCTGAAGATTAAGGTATTTGTGGGTTTTGTTTCATTTGAGGCATCTTTAACTTGCAGATGGTAGCATTCTAAATGCCTTCTAATTGAAACAATGTATAATATAAGATTCCTCTTGGTTTCTCTCTCTTGTGAGGACAGAAGTCATATGGGATCATCTCAATTAATCTTCATTATCTCCCTAAAGGGCGTTAGGATTTCAATTTAGGAATTTGGATTGGGGGTGGGTAAAAGACATACTTCATTCCCCAATATTTGATCATCTGACTTCTCCAAAGTCTTTTTGTTTCGTACATGCAAAATACTCCCAACGGCTTCAAAAGTGTTCATTTATTCCAACTCTAAGTCCAAATTCTAATCTAAACACATAAAACAATAGGTAAAGTTCCTCCCCAGATGGGAACTTGTGAAAGCGGATATTTGCTTCCAAATGATAGGACATTGCTACAATGATAGGACAGGATAAGTTAGGTATTTCCATTACAGAGAGGAAATTGAAAAGAAGAAGCGACAGGTCCCACATAAGTCCAAAACCTTTTCCATTACATAATGAGGCTTATAATAATCCCCTGTGGCTGTGCTCTGTTCTCTGGACCCACCAAGGTAACAAGTCTTTCCTAGAAGGTGGTCTCATCACCACCATGACGCTGGGTAGCGTGCCCTGTTTCAGAAACACTGTGCAGCCTGACTTAATAAGGCCAAGAAGAGATAAACTTGCGTTTGATATCAAGAAGAAAATATCCTTGCACAGACCTGTACATTCTGGTCCATTCTAGAGTTTCTTATTTATCAGTCAGTTAAATAATACACTTTGCAAATATTAAAGAGTCTGTGTGATTTTGAATGAAGTGTCTGCTTACATGAATGTGAGGCCTGAGGCATGTAGTGCAATAATTAATAAATAAGTAGCTTTGTGTTTTCAGGGATTCAATTAGTAAATGAAAATTTAGAAAAAAAGTTAATTTAGGGAACTCTGTGTAAATGATTAAACAATAAATGGCATTATATATATATATATATATTTCTGAATAGTCTATTTTAGATCTGTTTACAAACTTGTATTTCAGTCACTCATTTAACTATTAGAGATAGTAAAGTTAAATTTTTCTTTATAAATGAAGAGCATAGTTATAGAGAAGAGCAACTTATTACATGAATGAGATGTTACTTTATTACTAAATACAGCAAAAGTCAATTTTCCTCTTCTTAATTTGTAGATATTGCCTATTTTGCTTTTCAAATGTTATCCATATTTATCAAATGACATGGCTCTTGACATTTAGCATTGTTTTTATTAAATTTTAGCTGAGGCTTTGACAAAATGGGAACTAATTATAAAAGAACTGAACAGTAGCTATTTTTGAATGTTACACTACAGGAAAAGTGTGAATTGTCATTTATTTGTGAAACACAGAGTTTTTCTTCCTTATCATATAGTTGTCTTCGTCAAAGTATCTGTTAGTTGAAAATTCATGGTAAATATTGGAAATTAAGTTTAAGTTATTAAGCAAGTTATTCTATCTTCTCAAGTGGTCTACATACATCAAATTAGGGAAATGTTATGAAAATTGTCCCTATATCAATCTTATTTGCAAAGGAATAATGAAGAAAATTATCTCTCCATAAATTGCATTAAAAAATGTTAAAATGCCAAACTTTGGTATTTTTAATGAATCTCTGTTTGAAACCATGTTTCAAACTGAATAGAAATGGTGGTTACTCAACAATTCTTTGTATGTGTCTGTTTGCGCTGGTGTTGAGGCTTGAACTTAGACTCTGGGCACTGTTCCTGAGTTGTTGTTTGTTTGTTTGTTTGTTTGTTGTTGTTTTTGCTGGTCATGGGGCCTGAACTCTGGGCCTGGACGCTGTCCCTCAGCTCTTCAGCTCAAGGCTAGTCTACTACTTGAGCCATGGGGCCACTTCCAGCTTTTTCTGCTTATGTGGTGCTGAGGAATTGAACCCATGGCCTCATGCGTGCAAGGCAAGGACTCTACCACTGAGCTACCTTCCCAGGCCCTGTTCCTGAGTTTTTTGCTTTGTTTTGTTTTTTGCTGAAGGCTAGTGTTCTACCTCTTGACTCCCAGCTTCACTCCCGGCTTTTTTGCTGGTGAATTACAGGTAAGAGTCTCATGGACTTTCCTGCCTTGATTGGCTTCAAACTGCATTCCTCAGAATTTAGCTTCCTGAGTAGTTAGGATTATAGTCATGAGCCAGCTTCTTCTATCAATATCTTAATATTAATTTTTACTAGATCTGTTGTAAATTATTTAACAGGAGCAATTTTGTATTTTCCTACTCATACCAGTCCATAATAATAAATATTCAACATAGTTTCAGAATCCTCCATAATCTTTGGAGTAGGGCATATGTAATGGGAAACAAAATAAAAATTGTGTGAATCAAGAATTGTAAACTTCTGAAATCATCTTATTTCAGGATGACAATTTAGTTGACCATAGTTTTTTTAAGTGCTGGCACAGACAAGTCTTCTGGATCAGAGATTAGTAAAAAAGTTTATGCCTCACAGTAATAGCAGTAGGCAGAGTATTGCCTTTATAGCTTTGGTTCTCTGAACCTTGTTTCTCAGGGGAGGAAAGAAGAGCTGACACCAGTATATGCAACAAAGGAGGGGGTAACAAGGCTCGACAAGAAATATACTCATTACCTTATTCATGTAACTGTAACCCTCTGTACAGCATCTTTACAATAAAGTAAAATTAAAAAGAAAGAGAAGAATGCTGAGCTTAGGAAAGCTGAATATCATATATGAGCAATGAGAATTCCTGATCTTTGCTTGGAAAAAAAAAAGATATCATATATATGGTTCAAATCTGTTGGCTTCTCTAGCAAGTTACTCTAGAAAAATGGCAGTAAATGACAGCATCTGTGCACTATGTTTCTGAAAAGCGAGATGAGGGAATCCATGGAGAAGTATCTCTTAGTATTTTTTATACATGCATCTTTATTTCCTCTGAATAGTACCATTAATGGATACTGATGACATGAATGATATTTTTTTTGAAAGTTCAGTATCAACATCTAGCCAGTTAAGGGAATTCATCAACTAATTTACTGCAATTTAGGTGTGAAAAGTAAAAATCTTCACATTTCTACATTAATGTGAATTTTGCTGTAAATCTAGAAAACAGCCCTATTTCTTTGTCATAGTAATTTTCATTTTCACTACAACTTCTCTTGCTTAAGAAATCAGTTTCATTATAAATATATACTTATTTAAATATTAGATAAAATGAAAATTAAAAATAATATCATGAAAGAGAAAAACACAACACTTGTGTCCCTATCTTAGGGTTCATTTCACTGAGCAGCATCTTATATGGTCATACATACATAGCTTTTGACCTCTTCTGCTTGTTCTAGACTAGTTATTGCAGATAAGGGAAACCATGAGACCTATGTTTCTTTTAGTCTGGCTTACTTCACTTAATATAATGTTTTCCAAGTCTTTCCATTTCCGAACAAATGGGGAGATGTCATTCTTTCTGATGGAGGCATAGAATTCCATTGTGTATATATACCACATTTTCTTGATCCATTCATCTACTGAGGGGCATCTGGGTTGGTTCCATATATTAGCTATGGTAAATAATGCTGCCATAAACATAGTTGCGTTGGTAGCCTTAGTATAGCCTTGTTTGGGTAAATGCCCAAACATGGGATTGCTGGGTCATAGGGAAGTTCTACGTGGAGTCTTTTGAAGAATCTCCATACTGCTTTCCAAAGTGCTCGAACAAGTTTACACTTCCACCAACAATGTAGTAGGGTTTCTTTTTGGCCACAACATCTGTTGTTATTAGATTTCTTGATTATAACTATTCTAACTGGGGTGAGGTGGAATCTCAATGTTGTTTTGATTTGCATTTCTTTCTTTTGTATATTTTTCTCCCACAGTATAACCCATTTTCACTGTATTTGATTCCAGTGCCCTGCATCTTGTATATACATTTTTTCTAATTTGGGGAGGGGAAGGGAAATAACAAAATGCTGAAATAGGATACAGGATGACCCATTATAACAATGAGATATACAAGACACTATGTTGAAAACGAACTTTACAACTTCAGGGCAGGGAGGGAAGAGTTGAGGAGGTGGGGAGGGAAAGTATGGTAGGGGAAAAACAAAGGAGGAGGTAACAATGCTGGATAAGAAATGTACTCATTACCTTATTCATGTAACCCCTCTGTACAGTAATTTTTACAATAAAAACATATATACATAAAAAAGAAATCTGTTTCATTTCCTTTTTCATTGATGTTTAAAGCATTTTTTGTTACAAATACCAAAACGCTAAAAGTGGTCAAGTGTGGTTAAAACAATGGATAGGTAAGGACCAATTCAAAATCCATAGCCATTTGTATCACAATTAGTTGACTAAATTTTAAAGGATCTGCAAAAATTCTTTACATTAAATAAGTATCTCTTTATTTATTCATTTTTCTGGTGGAACTGGGTTTTGAACTCAGTGCTTTATACTTTTTAGACAAGCACTCTTCCAGTTGAGCTTTTGAGCTATATTCTCAATGCTGATCTGAACAATCATATATCATTAATTTTATGATAATGTTGAGCAGTAGATGTGTATTAAGAAAAATATGTAGCCATAAAACAAATGGAATAAAACTAAGAGTAATCTGATAAATACAAATAAAGAGATGTGAGTAACAGCTAAATGGGCAATGAATAAAAATAAGAAAACTTGAAAAAAAACTTGAAACTAGTAATTTATACTTATGGATACTCAGTGTCACTATTTTCTTTCTTTCTTCCTTCCTTTCTTTCTTTCTTTTTTTCTTTCTTTCTCTCTCTTTCTTTCTTTTTCTTTCTTTCTTTCCTTCTTTCTTCCTTTCCCTCTTTCTTCTTTCTTTCCTTCTCTTTCTTTCTTTCTTTCTTTCTTTCTTTCTTTCTTTCTTTCTTTCTTTCTTTCTTTCTTTCTTTCTCTTTCTCTCTCTTTCTGTCTCCCTTTCTTTATCCCTCTCTCCTTCCCTCCCTCCCTTCCCTGCCCTTTCCTTCCTTCCTTCCTTCTTTCCCTCCTTCCTTGAATGTTTCAGGCTCCCAACATCTAATACAATGTAAAATCATGTTTCTTGTCCTAGGTTTTCTGCTCTCACATTCCACATTCCCCTGCTCTATTCCTGCCCATGAAATGCTATCCATCAGTAGAAACCATAACAGAATATCAACACTGTACTGAATATCAATACTGGGTCATAAAGCCAAGGTCACAGAAAGGCATTGCAGCCGTGGATTTGAAGAAGGACAACTGCCCATGAGAATGCTTGGTCAAAACTTCTTCCTAATCTCTTCAGTCTCTGTTGGACAGACTTACAATGACACAGCTGGGTATTTTCTCAAGGAGATTTTAAACGTGATACACACGGAAGTTTAAATAGACAATGCTTGGTGCTGTGAGTAATGAAATGTGTTGAGGTTATTTGAGCTATTTTGTCTGAGTCATAGTAAAGACTTCCCTTTGTTTTCCTATCCTGTGACACTCATTGCAATGATGAAACTGCAAATGGGGTGAAGTGACTGTTCCTCTGTGGACTTCAAGCTTTCCCCACACAGTTCTCATTTAACTGAGAGTAAAACCTCATTACCCAAGTACATATCTTCCCTATGAGTGAGAGCAGTTTCCCTAATACACCAACATCGGATGAATTATTATTTAAAAGATATGGTTTACAGTATGATTACCTCAATGACGATTACATACAAAATTGTCTGGTGCTATCTTCAGTGAATGATTATAATTTCCAAACCTTCTTCCTTAGGACCTGGTGAAACTGTGATTTGTGAGTGACTAAGGTGAATTATATTGTTGAAGTATAGTCTAGACTTAAGTCACTAGGCTTTCTTCTCTATCTTTATAATCTTCTCTAGAAATAAATTTAACATCCATTTGTAAAGATATTGTCTCTGGATCTGAGGCAGCATAAAACCCACTGTTAAGTTGGGCATGGCAGTGCCTATCAGTAATCCCAGCTTCTTGGAGGAAGATGAAGGAGGAGAGAAACTATCCTCAAAACAAGAACAAAAACAAATTGGATGGAGACATAGCACAAATTGTAGAGGGCTTAGCTAGCTTGTGTAAGACCTTGGGTCCAATCCTAAACATTGATAAAAGACTAATTTATACATATTTTGGGAAATATTTATAAATATTTATAATTTTACTATTACCCAGAAGACAAAATAGATTCTCCCTTCAATATAGATTTCAAATGTACTGAGTCCACTGCCTATTTGAATAGAAAAAGGTTTTTAAGTGATTTATTAGCTACACCATAGAACAGTGCAAATTTCTATCTTTTTTCTCAAATGATACTTTTATCTATACTTGTGAAAGCACTGTAGCAACTACTCCTGATGTAAATCTGTAGTCTATTTAAACTATAACCCATTATGAGGGTAGGCCAACTCTATCTTTTCCTGAATATTTTTTTTTGAGAAGAGAATTCAACTTAGTAAAACTCCCCATGTGTACAAAAGTTTAATTTCCTGTACATCAGTTTTTTTGACAACTCTACATTGAACAGTGTCTCCTCACTTTCATAGCACAGTTTTATTGTTCAATTATTTCAAGATCTCTGGTGAGTCTATATAGTTTTTGAAGTTAGTACAATATGGTAACATTTTATCTGTAGAAGTGCACTGTGGATATCTGTGAAGAAAGGAAAAAATAAGCCCAAATCTAGCAATGAGAAAAATTACTTTGCTACTCTAGATAAAATTAAAAGAGTGATTTTTTTTTTTGGTCGGTCGTGGGGCTTGAACTCTAGGCTTGGACGTTGTCCCTGCACTCTTCAGCTCAAAGGTGAGTGCTCTACAGCTTGAGCCACGGGGCCACTTCCACTTTTCTAGTGGTTTATTGGAAATAAGCGTCTCATGGACTTTCCTGCCCAGGTTGGCTTTGAACTGTGATCCTCAGATCTCAGCCTCCTGAGCAGCTAGGATTACAAGCATGAGCCACCGGTGCCGGGTTTAAGAGTGATTTTTTAACATTAGCTCTTCATGGACTTGAAAATTTTAAGTACAGAATCTGTTCAGGAAAATTCCTTTTATCATTTTACCCTTCATCAAACTTGTTCATTTTTAATATTTACCTCATATCCTCAGAGAAGATTAAAAGGAAGCAATGTATTCTGGGAAAAGTCTGTGGGCCTATATTTGGACAGTTGGAACCTTGATTTCCTTCCAGATGACTTTAAAATGTCATTTTGTTTCCAGGTTGTTTCTTCAGCAGTAACATTAGAATAATAATACTTAGTCTCCAGAAGCTCTTGAGATTTATGTTATTATGTATAAAACAATTTCAAGTGCATTTTTTATTCTCAATAAATAATGAAAACTGCAAAATAGAAACCATCACGATACAAGAATAGAATATTGATAATCTAATGTATATTGAACATTTTCTATTTTGACCTTTACCAATCGATTTCTGTAGATGTATACAATTATCTTTAGTATAATGATAGAATATACATATGTATATACATATATAACATATATGTTAATTTATAACATAAATTTATATAAAATATGTTCTATATAAATATATTTGTATATAACATTTGTATGATGTGTATATGATAAAGATAGATAGATAGATAGATAGATAGATAGATAGATAGATAGATAGATAGATAGATAGATAACATTTGTTATGGTGGGACTGTTTGAGGGTAATGTGAAGAGAAGGCAAAGGGAATGGTAGAGGGTAAACTCTATTGGAATTATGACATCTGTGAATGAGGATAGAAAAATTAAAGTCACTGAAAGCTCTTGGGTAATACAGAGTAGTGAGCATGGAGAAAGCAAGACTAGAAGAGAGGATCAATCTGATTACAATATCAAATATGGTATATGCAAGTGTGAAAGGCAACAATAAAGCCCCTTTGAAAAATTACCATATACTAAAGCAAATGAATGCTAGGAATGTAGAGTAAGTCCTTTCAGGGTGGGTTACTATGAGGAGAGGAAAGATGAACAGAGGGGGTGAAAGAGTGTAAATAGAATTGCAGTACTTTATGTACATGTGTGAAAATGGAACTGTGTAGCTTACTGAGAATGGTTTGGAAAAAGAGAGAGTGATTAGAATGAGTCTGATCTAGGCATTTCATGCTTGAGTGGACATGTCAAAATAAAACCCCTCTTCTACAATTTACTTATGCTAATAAAATGAGGGGTAAAATGAACAATTAGGGAAAAAACTAAATCAATAACTTTATTTGTACCAAGTCTTAAAAAAAATAACTCCAATGTAGTTATGATCAATGCTTTGAGTTTCCATGACAATTTTCTCTCTCCCAGGTAAATCATCTCCTGTATTATCTTTAGGTTTGCTGGAAATTCTCAAGTATGTAACTTAATTAGCTAATCCATAGAAAGGCATTCAGGTTAAAAAAGCCTTTTTTCCCCAGTTTCTTCCCATTCTTGAGCTAAGAAGTAGTTCTGAGAATTTGAATATAGATAGTTTAGGATTTTCAAACAAACCTACCATTACTTAATGAGAATGTCTTACTAAGTGTGAGTGAAGTAGATTATCTCACTTGTTTGTTATCTATAAAGTGAAGTAATCCTATGTATAGCTAAATCTAGTATTTATAAAGTCCCATCTACATAAATTTATAAAAATTATTTCTCAATACTACCCATTAGTGAGAATATGAGAACAAGATCCTTCTGGATGGTTAGGTGAAGGGAAGGGTAGACAAATGAAGAGAGGAATGTAGGGAGAATACAACCATAAAATTCAATGCATATCCTACATTAAGAAAAATGAGGAGATGGTTTGGTTGGGAGAATGATGTACAGGTAATACTGAACAGATGACTTGTATTCATAAACTGCTTTGTTGAATGACAACTCCTTTGAACAAGTACTTAAAGATAATATAAAGAATTTAAGACTTAAAGGAGAAAAACTTGGCATAATAGTTCTTGCACACTTGTAATCCCAGCTATTTTGGATGCAGAATCAGGATGATCAGATCACAAATTTGAAACCAGCCCTAGTTAAGTTACTGAGACCCTATCTCAAAAGCAAAATAAAACTGGTTGCCATTGGCTTACTCCTATAATCTGAAGGCTGAGATCTGATGAATCATAGTTCAAAGCCAGTCCAGCAGAAATTCTGTGAGAGTCTCTCTTCTCTCTCTCTTCTCTCTCTCTCTGTCTCTCTCTCTGTCTCTCTCTGTCTCTCTGTCTCTCTGTCTCTCTGTCTCTCTCTGTCTCTCTCTCTCTCTCTCAAGTTAGCAGCAAAAAGCAGAGCGGGAGCCATAGCTCAAGTGGTAGAATACCCAGCAAGCAAGCCAAGTTGAGCAAGTAGGAGGCCCTGAATTCAAATCCTGATACCAGTCCCCCTGCCACAAAAAAGCAAAATAAAGGGAAGTGGCATAGCTTAAATAGTAGGGAGTACCTAGCATGCACAAGGCTCTGTGTTTAATCTCAAGTATTATAAAAGGAAAAAACTGGTAAACAAACTATATAATCAAATTATCTGAATACTGCATGGTCCTAGTCCATAGATAGCTGCTGGTCCTCTCTGAGTAAAACATCCACAAACCTCTCTCACATGGCTATTTAAATCCCTCTTCTTGTTGCTCACAAAACTCTAATTAACCTCTCCATTTTCCAAAAACTGCAATGAAAGAGATTGTATAAGCAAAGGGAGGAAAATGGAAAGTACACGGACAATTGGTTTACTGTTATATTGGAGATAAGTCTCAATGTTTTATGCTGTCTTATATGAGGAGTCCATTTTCTTTTCAGAAGAGCAGAGATACTAAGAAAAAAGATGAATATCAGTGATAGAAAGAATGCTCATATGGAGGGCTGAGCTTTGAGTAGGTGTTAGATGAGAATTTAGGATGATGGGATATAGGATGGATCCTCTTTCCTTATTATTGATAGCTTCATTCTTCTCCTTATATACCTAGGGAGGGGAAGGTTGTTAACAAGACATAGAATAAAAACATACAAAAAATGAACAGATCAAAAATAGAGGAGTATACCATTAATCCCTAGAGGCCTTAAGCATTCAACAAAGCCATAATGGAGATCCAGCTTCTGCTTGGAGGAGGTGACTAAGTGAGACTTGAGGAATGAACCTTTAAGAGGAGAAGAACTGAGTCTATGTCTATTTGAAATGTTTTGTTTATTCCCAAATTTTTAAATAAAGCTCGAGATATTTGAAATAGATGTGATCCAAGTTATGACAAATAATGGGGGTAATTCTGAAGCCATGAGCAAGTGCGATTTGCTAAAAAACGGGAACAGAGGTGAGGAAGGCTTTGTTGTACACAAAAGTGGTTAAGATACTGTATCTCATTGTCTGAAGCATGCTTGCAGATTTTAGGGCATAGGAAGTCCCAAATGATTGCTGTGTTAAGTGAGCATCATCAGTGGGTCTAGTAATTGTATCACCGCACAACTCCAAAACTATAGTCACTATTGATTACAATAAATTCTTTTTTAAATACATCTTAATGGCATTAATGACAGAAGAGAATTTCGTAATGTGTTAGGAAGGCTAAGCCAAGTGAATATATTTAAGTACTTCTAACAGTTTCAACATAAAATAACACTAGTGAATATTAAGCATTGTGAATGCTAACTTTAGTGTATCAGTATCAAAGAAAAAATTTTATTAAAATATTGTTATGTTGTGAATATATAAATGCTTAAACCCAAAGCTTTTGATCACAAAGGTTTTGTCATGGAATATTCTTTTTTACTCTCTTTTAGTGTGAAAGAAGCATAAACATCATTAAAACTTAATCAATTTAAAAAACTCAAAAACACCTTGAACAGTAGAAGGCGCTTTCAAGTCATCAGGTTTAACACTTTCCTTTAGCAAATGAAGAAACTGAGGACCAATGAGATTTTGTTTGGTTTTAGACAAATGAAATTTAGTGGAGTCTACTAGGGAAAAGTTCAATTTCTGATCCAGGCATTCCTCAAAGCCAGTGAATTTAAGAGACTCATTTTTGTCAAATGAGTGACAAAAAAAGATCTAAAACCACAAAATCCTATCTTTGAGACCAGACTTTGTTTGCATATGTGCATGTGTAAATAAAATGTCTGCATATAAGACATAAGCAAATGATATTTCTTCCTTCAGCAATAACAGTGGTTAGGAGAAAATGTAGCTATTTTATCTGAGTATAATTTGTACTGTGCATATTCTCACAATAGTGATTATGTCACACTAACTGTTAAAACAGTACTTAAGTTAACACAAAATGTTAGTTTTGTCTTCTACTCTGAGTATGTTGACATTACATTTACAACTATGTCACTTATCTTGAAATTTACACACAGAGATGTACTTATGTCCTCTATCCCTGAAAACTAGACCATCAATCCATTTCCAAGCAGGAGACAAATTCATGTTTCTTTATGCTTTTAAGTTATTATTTTTCTGCTTTTTATTACTCAACTAGAATATTTATTTTAAGCCCTTCACCAAGATAATTATTGCAAGGAAAAGGAAAGAATGATATTTAAGAGATACAGAAAGTGAAGTTTATCATAGTATTAACAAGCATTACACGGGAATGATTTTCTTTATTTGTATTGCATGTGGTCATAAACAAAGAACTGATCAGCCACAGCCTACTTATATTTCCTATGAGTCCAGGGAGACCTTGTAAAGTAGCTGCTGTAGGAAAAAGGATTTCAAATGCAGTGTATCTTTCATAATGTATTGCAGCTTTGTGATCTCCAAGGAGCCTTTAAATAATAGATTTTCTTTATGGCAGGCTTACCTATGCAATTCTGTTTTGATTACAGTGTTATTTTCCTCTCTTTTTCAAATCTTTCAAAAGCAGTGACAACTCAGTTCACAAAGCAGTGTCACTGTTGCTCTATTATGTGAAGTCATTTTATAAACAATGAGCTTTTTATTCTCATGCTTTATGATTAATGATGTATATTCAAAGGAGGGCTTCTATTCAGCTTCAGTGCACAATTTGCATCACTGCCAGATCTTCTAAATATTCACAGATTTGGATAGTTCTAAACTTTTAGAAAAACAGCCACAATTCGGAACACCTTCCATTCTCCCACCCCAAGAAAGATACAGTTTCCTCCCCCAGTATTTTAATCACTCATTCCATACTGCAGCAATATCTAGGACGAATTAGGCACAGTATAAAAAGTAAAGTCCCCCAGAACTCTGCTTTAGCTCTGTTAGATATTTTTGATTATTAAAGGATAGTGGTGGGAATGTGAATGGAGGAGGAGCATGCTGGTGGCTTACACCTGTAATGGTAGCTACTTAGGAGACTGAGATATGGGGGTTACAGTGCAAAGATAGCCTCAACAGGAAAGTTCACGATATTCCTATCTCCAGTGAATTAGCAAAACACCTGAAGTAGAAGAGTGGCTCAAGTGGTAGAGTGTCAGGCTTGAGCAAAAATCCAAGTGAGAACTCAAAGTTCCAAAATCAAGCCTCACTATCAGCACCAAAAATAAATAAATAAGTAAACAAAAAGAATGTAAGCATGCTTTTACATGTTAGAGCACGATCTCATGCAGTGTAGTTCAGGGATGTTTTCTGGAATAATTGGTGGAGGTCCCTTTATCCATCTTAGACACCATCACTCAGACTGCAGTCAGAAAAGTAGGCTTTGGAGTTAGATTCTCTGGATTCACACCTTGATTTTGTTACTCTACCAGGTAGCTCCGAGATCTTAGATGCACTCTTAATTTCTCTATGCCCATGTAACAAAAATCATAGGTAGGTAATTCATATAAAACACTAATAAAAAGAGTCCAATGATATTCTTGATGTTGGGTTGGTACTTGATGTTGTTTTTATTCCCATCATTCCATAGACGATGATGCATAAATTTTGACCTGGTTTTCAGAAAGCATAAATAATGGTTTTTATATACTCTACACTAATAGAAACACCTCTAATGTAAAGAAGTTATGCTTTATTCTACTAAATAAAATCTTTCTAGGAAAAGCATCATCAAGTCACTTTTAATGTAATAAATTGGGCCAATCATCAGGCATCGTTAACAATGTAGTTGTAACTCAGTCTCCACACCTGTCTTGGAAGAATAGAATATATTTAGTGAACTGTGTCCTTAATCTAGAGCAGAAATAGTAGCAATGAGAAGAATTAGTATGCACTCTGTGCCATGTATTTAAATATGTTATCTTAATCACCTACAGAATCCCCAACCATTTATCATTATTTCCATTTTACAGATAAAGAAGTAGATTAGTAGAAAGTTTTAATGACTTTCTTTAGATAACAGGTTAATAAAAGTATATAATAAATAATTAGCAAGAGTAAGATTTAAACAGAATGATGTCCAACGACTGCTTCAGTAGATCTTTATCATCATTGGCTGTAGTGTGCAAAATGTTTTAGACACTAAAGTTATATTTTTTTACCCAAAAATTAACCTGTTACCTGAAAACTAAATAGATAGTAGCTATATCTGTCTTTGGTCTATTAGTTTACCAGGAGAATGATATTTTACACTTCCAAGTTTACGGCACATTGCATTTTGAACCAGTCAATGTGAAAAATAACAAAATAATTTTAAGTGAAACAAACTTCAACTGAGGGTTCCTGTGTGCCCCATGAAAGCTTTTGTTGCAGTCTGTTAAAAATGTACCTTACTCAGTCTCCTGGAGATAGTTTTTAAAGTGGATTTTTTAATATCTTGTATTGAACTGACACAAAAACTTGAAAACACTAATCAAAGCTAACCTCTAACCACAGCTAATAGACATAATGTTTTAAATGTAAAAAACTATTCTTTAATTATGGAGACTGTTTTAGGTTAACTAACAGCACCTAGCAGATTGTGTATTATTGGATATGATAGTCAGCAATTCATCTAACTCTTACCTCTCCAAAAACTCTAACATCTGTAGTCATTTATCGCCTTTGTTTTGCCTTATGTTTTCATATATACTCTTTCTTTACTCTGTCCTCTAATTATTCTTTGCCTCCCCATTTCTCAGCATCTGATGGACCATTGTTTTACCTGGTGCTCTATTCTTCCTAGTACTCTAAACTATCTTGAGAATAATTTTGACAACCCTGGGATTTCTGATAATGCTGAACACAATACATCTCTCAGTGATAAATATATGATTTAAGTAGAAACAAGAGAATCAGTCCAAAGCAAAAAGTTTGGAATGTCAAGTTTTATGTCTGGTTCTGAGGTTCTCTTAATATTTAAAAAAATATTTTATTGTAAAAATACCATACAGAGAGGTTACAATTACATGGGCAAGGTAATGAGGACATTTCTTATCAAGCATTGTTGCCTCCTCCTTTGTTTCCCCTTCCGATCCCTTCTCATCTCCCCCACCCTCCCTATGGGTCCACCTGTATCCCTATTTAAATGGTTTGTTTTTGCCCTTCCCCTCCACAAATTATACCAACATCAAATACAATGAAAGCAGAGGTTATACCATGGGGTAGAAACATACAAAGCAAGAAAGAAATCATCTTATAAATATGTTAGAAACAATCGCATGAAAGAAAAAACATTTGAATACTTATCTTGGGGTTCATTTCACCTAACATCAACTTATCCAACCATTTCTGCCAGTCTCAGAAATATACTAGTTATTGCAAATAAGAGAAACCATGGGACCTATGTTTCTTTGGGCCTGGCTTACTTCACTTAATATAATTTTTCCCAAGCTTTGCATTTCCTAACAAATGGGGCAATGTCATTCTTTCTGATGGAGGCATAGAATTCCATTGTGTATATATACCACATTTTTTGATCCATTCATCTACTGAGGAGCATCTGGGTATTACCCAATAAATAAGTGGGCTAAAGACTTAAAGAGCAACTTCTCTAAAGAGGAAAGAACGATTGCCAATAGACACATGAAATGCTCAACCTCTCTAGCCATAAAAGAAATACAATCAAAACAACATTGAGATACCGCCTCACCCCAGTTAGGATGGCTATAATCAAGAACTCTAATAACAACAGATGCCGGAGGGAATGTGGACAGAAGGTAACCTTACTGCATTGTTGGTGGGAGTTTAAACTTGTTCAACCACTTTGGAAAGTAGTATGGAGGTTCCTCAATAGACTCCACATAGAGCTCCCCTATGACCCAGCAATCCCACTTTTGGGCATTTACCCAAATGTTCACAAACAAGACGACACTAAAGCTACCAGCATGACTGTTTATTGCAGCATTATTTACCATAGGTTCTCTTAATTTTCTATTACTTTCTTCAAAAATAAAATCACAGACAAAATGGAATGACACATACAGTAATATGTTACTCTGCCCATTTGTTTTAATTTTTGTCTTGCTTCTTAGATCTAAATGCAAAGTTTGAGATGATGTACTCATGCAATGTGTTTCCCAAATTGATCAACACCTTCTGCCTTTCCACACAAAGGGGCCAAGTTAGATTGCTTCTCTAGTTCAATGTGAATATTCACTGTGGCTTTTCTAAATACTTAGTAGTGGAAAAAGTCCACCTTGTAAAACACAGTAGCAATCCAAATTGGCATCTGGAATTGTTGCTTCAGAATAACAACCCAGAATGAATGAATGTTAGTGCTTCTGCAACAGAATTTTCCAAAGAAAATTAGATGATGTGACCTCTGAAATTATTGGAATCTTTGGCTGTTTGATGATAAACAGTCACTCAGCTGCCAAAGTTCAGCTTTATGCCAAGATAGTAAAGAATTAAAATTAAATGCTATTCTCATTGTAAACAATTGAAAAGTTAGCTCTCACTGAGTAAATTAAACAAAACATTTTCACATAGAGCATCACTGAGAAAAATCCCCAAACAAAAGCATGTGCAATGTTAGCCAGTAAATCCTTGAAAAGCCCTGACCAAAGACAAAAACACATTGTAGTGTTTTAACATACTGTGAATTTGTTCAACTTACATGAAATGAATCTGAAAAGGTTTGAACTGTAGGCATCTTTATTCAATGGCTTGCCTGTGAAAACAGCATAAGAAAGAATTAAGGATCACTGTGAAACTTACCTTTTCAGAGACCTTCAAGAATATACAAATCCAGTCTTCTCAAAGAGATTATAATTGACAAAGACCTTTGATTTGGGTTGAGGATTGTAGTACACAGGCAATATTGCTACCTCATTGTTGTTCACCAAACAGTTCTTAGTTCTGACTAGCAATGGTGTGTTTGCAGCAATTCAATTAACATAACTTGAGGATCAAGAAGGAAGCAAGCTAGTGTTGCTTCAACATTCCTTGTACTAAGTAATCTCTCTGTAATCTTAATTCTGACAATAAATAGGTAGAATTAATTATCAGATAGTTTCAAAAAATTACAATTACACTAGTATCATTAATTAATCCTGTCTGGACATTAACTTGAAATAGGTTACTTAGCTCCAGACAAAAAGAGACAGACTTGAGAGAAACAAACAATGGGACATGTTATTCTGGTTCCTAAACTGTTACTATATACCTCCTACCACATGAATTTATAAGGCATTAATTTTTTTTGTTTTTGCTGAAGGAGACTATAAGAATTACTTATTATACGCATTTTTCAACTTTCCAATACTTTGCAGGTCATATTTTCATCTTTTACTAACTTCTTTGTGGTCCTTAGAGACAGCATTAAATACCAAGAGTTTCAGTGAAATGATTAATAAGAAAATTTATATTCTTCTGTTAAATGTGTTACACTCAATTCCTATAATCTTTTACAAAACACTTAATCCCTTTGGGCCTTAGTATTCTTATTTGAAAAAAAAGTATGCAGGTCTGTCTAGGTACTTCCTGCCACCTTTTCTTTTTTCTTTTTTTTACATTTATGCAATTATTTATTTGTTTTATTCCATTTTAAGGACTTATCAACATATAAGACAAAATTTCACATCCTTATGTACAATTAAATTTAAACATGATACAGTATATTCAACAATTTAGGATATAAATGTGGGACATGAAAAATAAATGTGTCAGAACAATTTCAAAAATCTATAGCAATTAATATACTATTTTCTTTCATCATTAATTCCCATGAGCTTCCTGTTACAATTGAGTCAAGTAACATAAGCAATAGTAATCACATAAAAAAAAAATCTACATTTCTTTTTCAGGTTCAGGATAAGTTATGAGCTCTGTTAAGCACAGGAGCAGATTTCTTTTTTATTTTATTTTATTTTATTTGTGAGCATACTGTACAGAGGGGTTACAATTACATGGGCAGGATAATGCGTACATTTCTTACCAAGCATTGCAACCTCCTCCTTTTGTTTACCTTTCACGTCCCTTCCCAGCCTCCCCCCTCCCCCCAATCCCAATCCTTCTACTTCCCCCTCATTCCCCCCCCCCCCCCGCACCAACGTTGTAAAGCTCATTTTGGACATGACAACTTGTACTTCTCGTTGTTGCTACAGGTCCACCTGTATCCTTAAACAACTGGTTTTTCCTCATCTCCTCCTCAAGTTATACTGACATCAAATATAGTGAAAGCAGGGGTTATACTGTGGGGGAGGGACATACAAAGCAACAAAGAGATAATCTTATAAATGCGTTAGAAACACATGCATGAAAGAAAAAAACATTAAAATACATATCTAAGGGTTCATTTTCCTGACATCACATTATCTGACCTTTTCCGCTTGACTCATGCATATACTAGATATTGCAAATAAGGGAAACCATGGGACCTATGTTTCTTTGGGCCTGGCTTACTTCACTTAATATAATTTTTTCCAAGTTTTTCCATTTCCTAACGAATGGGGCAATGTCATTCTTTCTGATGGAGGCATAGAATTCCATTGTGTATATATAACACATTTTCTTGATCTATTCATCTACTGAGGGGCATCTGGGTTGGTTCCATATCTTAGCTATAGTAAATAATGCTGCAATAAACATAGTTGTGCTGGTAGCTTTAGTGTGGTCTTGTTTGTAAACTTTGGGTAAATGCCCAAAAGTGGGATTGCTGGGTCATAGGGGAGTTCTATGTGAAGTCTTTTGAGGAACCTCCATACTGCTTTCCAAAGTGGTTGAACAAGTTTACATTCCCACCAACAATGAAGTAAGGTTCCTTTCTGTCCACATCCCCTCCAGCATCTGTTGTTGTTTGAGTTCTTGATTTTTGCCGTTCTAACTGGAGTGACGTGATATCTCAATGTTGTTTTGATTTGCAGTTCTTTTATGGCTAGGGATGTTGAACATTTCTTCATGTGTCTATTGGCCATCCTTCTTTCTTCTTCAGAAAAGTTTATCTTTAAGTCTTTCGCCCACTCATTTATTGGGCAGTTGTTTCTTTGAGGATTTGTTGTTGGGGGGTTTAATTTTTTGAGTTCCAAGTATATTTTAGATATGAGACCCTTGTCCGTTGTATGGCTAGTAAAGATCTTCTCCCAATCCGTGGGCTTTCTATTGATCTTGCTAGCTATGTCATTTGCCCTGCAGAAGCTCTGCAACTTTATGCAATCCCATATGTCCAACCTTTCTTTGATTTGTTGTGTTTCCGGGTCTCTATTCAGAAAATTTCGGCCTGAGCCAAGGAGACCTAGGGTTTCTCCTATTCCATCCTGTAATGTTTTCAGAGTGTCTGCTTTGACTTCAAGGTCTTTGATCCATTTGGAGTTGATTCTGTTGCAGGGTGATATATAAGGATCTAGCTTTAGTTTTCTACATGTAGTTAACCAATTTTGCCAGCACCATTTACTGAAGAGGCTGTTTTTCTTCCATTCTATTGTTTTAGCTCCCTTATCGAAGATTAGATGGCTATAGGTCTGTAGGTTCATTTCTGGGTTTTCAATTCTATTCCATTGGTCCTGAGGTCTGTTCTTATGCCAATACCAAGCTGTTTTGATTACTATGGCTTTATAGTAGAGTTTGAAATTTGGTATTGATATTCCTCCAGCAGTGTTCTTTCCATTGAGGAGCGTATTTGCTATTCAGGGTCTTTTATTGTTCCATATGAATTTTTGGATTGCCTCTTCTATTTCCTTGAAGAATGAGGTTGGAATTTTGATAGGTATTGCGTTGAATTTGTAGATAGCCTTGGGAAGTATTGCCATTTTCACGATGTTAATCTTTCCAATCCAGGAGCAAGGGAGGCTTTGCCATTTTTTTAGTTCTGTGTTGATTTCCTTTTTCAAGATTGTAAAGTTTTCATCATAGAGGTACTTTACTTCTTTAGTTAAGTTAATTCCTAGGTATTTTATTTTTTGTGGGGCTATTACAAATGGAGTTGCTTTCCTAATTTCAGCCACACTTTTCTCATTGTTGGCATACAGAAAAGCCATTGATTTTTGGGGGTTAATTTTATAACCTGCTACTTTGCCAAAGTTTTGAATCAGCTTGAGTAATTTGGGAGTGGAGTCCATGGGATTCTTTAAGTACAAGATCATGTCATCTGCAAAGAGGGAGAGTTTTATTTCTTCTTTCCCTATTTGGATCCCCTTTATGTCTGCATCTTGTCTTATTGCTGTAGCTAGGCATTCTAGTACTAGATTGAAGAGAAGTGGCAAGAGTGGGCATCCTTGTCTTGTTCCTGAGTTAAGAGGAAATGGCTTTAGTTTTTCACCATTGAGTAAAATGCTGGCTGTAGGTTTGTCATATACAGCCTTTATTGTATTGAGGAATGTTCCATGGATTCCTAATTTTTCCAAAACCTTCATCATGAAGGGGTGTTGGATCTTGTGGAATGCTTTTTCTGCATCTATTGAGATAACCATGTGGTTCTTATTCTTAATTGATTTGCATATATTGAACCAGCTTTGCATCCTTGAAATGAATCCTGTTTGATCGTGGTGTATGATTTTTTGGATGAATTGTTGAAGTCGATTGGCCAAAATTTTGTTGAGAAGTTTTGCATCAATGTTCATCAAAGAAATGGGTCTATAGTTCTCTTTCTTTGATGAGTCCCTGCCTGGTTTTGGGATGAGGGTTATGATGGCTTCATAGAATGTGTTGGGTACTGAGCTTTCTCTTTCAATTTCATTGAAGAGTTGGAGGAGTATTGGTGTGAGCTCTGCTTTGAAGGCCTTGTAAAATTCCGCTGTAAAACCATCTGGTCCTGGACTTTTCTTAGCTGGGAGGTCTCTTATTGCTGTTTCTATTTCAGTGCTTGATATGGGCCTGTTGAGCTGGTTTAACTCATCTTGGTTTAGTTTTGGCATGTCAATATTTGCTAGGAAAAGGTCCATTTCTGTCAAGTTCTCAAACTTATTAGCATAAAGTTTTGAGAAGTATTCCCTTATAATGTTCTGAATCTTGGTTGTTTCCGTGGTGATGTTTCCATTCTCATCTCTGAGTTTATTAATTTGGGTGTGTTCTCTTCTTTTTCTGATAAGATTTGCTAAGGGTCTGTCAATTTTGTTAAGTTTTTCGAAGAACCAACTCTTTGTTTTGTTGATTCTTTCTATAGTTTTTTGGATTCTAATTCATTTAATTCTGATTTAATTTTGATTATTTCTTTCCATCTACTGGATTGGGGTTTATCTTGCTGCTCTTTTTCAAGGAGGTTTAGATGTGTCATTAAATTGCTAGTTTCAGATCTCTCCAATTTGTTGATGTAGGAGCTCAGAGCTATAAACTTGCCTCTGAGTACTGCCTTTGCTGTGTCCCAGAGGAGCTGTAATTTGTGTGTTCATTTTTGTTGAATAGCATGAACATTTGAATTTCCTTTCTAATCTCTTCCATGACCCACTCTTGGTTCAGCAGTGTGTTGTTCAGCCTCCATGTGATACCGGACTTTCTTTGGTGGCTTTTGGTGTTGAGTTCTAATTTTATTCCCTTGTGGTCAGAGAGAATGCAAGGTATAATTTCAATGTTTCTGAGTTTAGACAAGTTTGCTTTGTGGCCTTAAATGTGGTCTATTTTAGAAAACGTTCCATGTGCTGCTGAGAAAAACGTGTATTCTGATGCTGCTGGGTGAAATGTTCGGTAGATGTCTCTTAAGTCTAGTTGATCTATGCAGTTGTTTAGATCTGCAGTTTCTCTGTTGAGTTTTTGCCGAGTTGATCTATCTAGTGGGGAGTGTGGTGTGTTAAAATCCCCAACAATTAATGTCTGGATCTATATGGGATTTGAGGGAAAGTAGTGTTTCTTTGATAAATTTGGATGCTCCATTGTTTGGCGAATAGATATTTAGAATTGTAATATCCTCCTGAAGGAGAGATCCTTTAATTAGTATGTAGTGACCTTCTTTATCTCTTCTCATGAATTTTAATTTGTAGTCTATTTTATCTGATATTAGGATTGCAACTCCCGCCTGTTTATGGGGGCCGTTTGCTTGGTAGATTTTGTTCCAGCCTTTAACTTTGAAAATGTGTTTGTTTTTATGGGCAAGATGTGACTCCTGCAGGCAGCAGATAGAAGGGTCTTGTTTTTTAATCCAACTAGACAGTCTGTGTTGCTTAATTGGAGAGTTCAGTGCGTTAACGTTAAGAGATAGGACTGAGAGGTATTTGGGAGTTCCTGCCATGTTATCCACCTTCTTGGGGACTGCAAAAACTGGGTTCTTCCTAAGGTTCTTGGATTCTCAGTTTGGGTGCAGTTTCTTGGCCTTTGTTGCGGTCTTGTTGGTTTTCTATGTGTAGGACATCTTTAAGAATCTTTTGTAGGGCTGGTTTGGTGGAGATGTATTGTTTCAATTTTTCTTTGCTATGGAAGGTTTTTATTTGGCCTTCAGTTATGAAGGAGAGTTTAGCTGGGTACAGTATTCTTGGTTGATAGTTGTTTGTTTTTAGGGCATGGCATACATCATTCCAGGCTCTTCTTGCTTTGATTGTCTCTGCTGAGAAATCTGAGGTGATTCTAATTGGTTTCCCTTTATAGGTGATTACCCTTTTCTCCTTGACAGCTTTAAGGATCTTTTCCTTGGTCTGAGTTGATCCTGTGTGGATTATAATGTGACAGTGGGATGTCATATTCTGGTCTGGTCTATTTGGGGTTCTAAAAGCTTCTTGTATCTGAATAGGCCTATCTTTTTGTATGTTTGGGAAGTTCTCTGCTAGGATCCTGTTAAACAAATTTCCTAGACCATTAACTTCTGTTTCTAGGTGCTCCTCTACACCCATTATCCTTAGATTAGGCCTTCTGATGGTGTCTTCCAGGTGTTGGATAGATCTATCATATTTCTTGGACTTGTCTTGGATGGTTGTATGTTCTTTCTCTTTAATATCTAGGCTGTCTTCAATCCCTGAGATTCGATCTTCTGCATGGTCTAACCTGCTGTCAAGACTCTCTACTTTGTTTTTTATCTCTTTTCCTTCTAGTTGGTCAGCTTTGATGGCTTCAAGTTCTTCGTTGAAGCTCTGTTTTAGGTCTTGTATGAATTTCTTTACTTCCTTAATTTGTTCAGTGTTTGTTCTCAAATCACTTAGTTGATTGGTTATGGTTTCTTTGTACTCCCATTCCTTCTGTTGGGTTCCATTCAGCATTCCCTTTGTGGTCTCCCTAACTTCCTTCAGCTCTTTGTTAATGGATTCCATGAATGCCTTTAGTGATCTTTGTGTATTCTCTACCTGGTCTCTCAATTCCTGTATTACTCTTTGATTAGCTTGTTCCCGTTCATGGGATTCCTGTAGTTCTCTTTGAGTGTTCTCAGCCTGCTCACGACATTCCTCCCTTTCTCTTTGAGTATTCTCAAGTTGTTCACGCAAATCCTGTATCAGTTTTTGAGTAGCTCCCTCACGCTTATGATATTCCTGTATAAGCTTTTGGGATGCCTCCTCTCTCTCCCTTTCACGCTCATACAGAGTCCTTTGTAAGTTGTCAAACTTCTCATTTGTCATGTTTGCCAGCAGTGTTTATAGAGCTATTTGGGAACTCTCCTCTGGATTATTCATTATCTGTTCTGACCCCTGATTATCAAGATTGGGACTTGAGATACCCGGATTTGCCATATTTCTAGTGTTTTTTTGGCTTACTCTGCTCATTTGAGATGAAAATAGCACCAGTTTTGTGCTAGAACACTATCTTAAGGCAACCATCAATCAAAGTTTGCATTTGTACAGTCAATAGTCTACAGATACAATCTAGTTCAACAGATACATCTGTTCAACATCAGACAACTATATGTTAATGGGCTTCGAACCGCAGAGAAGAATTTGGAAAACCAGAAATTATTAGGATTAGGGAGAGATGTGGGTAAAAAATAGGAATAGATTGGTGTGGGGAGGCACAGGGAGAGTTAACTATGTCCTAATCCCAATACAGGAAATAGGTTGGGTAGGATGCATGTAGAGAGAGAGAAAAAAAGAGGAATGGGAAAGGGAAAGGAAAAGAGACCAGAAAAAAATAGAAATGTAAAAATTAATATTATTATGGAGATTAAAAGACCATCTATTTAGAGAGGAATGTGAGTATATTAATAGAAGGGTAGGGACATAGAGGAGAAGTGAAAAACTTAAAAAAATGCTTAAAATATTATATAGGTATAAAGAGGTAGTACTGCTATTAAGGAATTTAAGTCTCAGAGGTTTTGAATTGAGTAATAAATTTGTGGATTAAGTGTGTACACAATGGGGGATAGGGTCTACTAGTTAACTATGGGTTTATCTGAGGATGTGCAGGACAAGAGTTAAGTCACATACAGAAGATCAAAAGAGAAGAAAAAGTGAAAAGGATAAGAAAGGGAGAAAAAAGATCAGAAGTTCAGTAGAGCTAGACAAAAAAACAAAAAGATAATTAAGAAAGAAAGAAAAAGAGATAGAAGACAAGAAAAGAAAGGAAAACGCACATTCATGTGTTCCTAAAATAAAAATTATAAGAGGAAAAAAAAAGTTACTGGAAAACAATTATTTTTTCAAAAAAGGCAAAAATTAAAGATTAATAAAATTTTTAGAAAAGGAAAAAAATTTATATATATATAAGGTACCAAAAAAAAGAAAAAAAGAAAAGAAGAGGAAGAAAAAAAAAAGTTCTTTGATTTTTTTTTTTGGGAGGGGTGGGAAGAATCCTGTATCTCCCTTTTGTCTGTAACCAGCCTCTTGTTGGAGTCTCTGGTCAGCTTGAGGTCCTGTGGCTTGATTGGTTTCTTAAGTCAGTTTGTTCGAAGAGGCAGAAAAATGCTTTGCTTTACCCAAGATTTTGAGATCCCCCTCCCAGATTAGTTTACTGGGAGGGTGATCTGCTTTGAGAATCACAAAAGAGGGGGATGCAGTGGTGAGGCTAGGTTCTGGGTAGGGTTGAGGCCTTTCAACAATCAGTAGCTTTTTCCTGGGGCTAACACAGAGCCCAGCCTGGAGCCGTTCTCAGGGTTTCTGTTTTTCAATTGATTGTGGAGGCTGCTAGAGGGAGGGGCAGCCTCTAGCTCTGGTTACCCAGTGAGGAAAGCCACTCCAATGGCTGGTGCCTGAGCTGGGTGACTTTTCACTGGATGGAGCCGAGTCTGGCTGGTCACTTTGCCGTTAAGTTCTTGTGACCTGCTAAATGACTCCTTTTATTCCAAGGCCTGGGTTGGAGCTGGCAGCTCCTCCAAGCTTTGTCGGTATCCAAGATGGAGATCACCGGTGCTGGGGGGCGGGGGGAAGGGTGGCCTTCCCTCCTCTGCTCCCTGAGAAGGAGTGAGGAAGTCGGGCTTCTACTCATGTCAAGTCTTGGATCCTGGGTCGTCTCTGGTCTGCGAACTGCAGGATGAAGATGTCCGCTCCTTGTCGGTTCTTGCTGGTGTTGAGTAGAATCCTCTCGCCCGCTGCGTCTGGCTCCTTCGTCCTGGACTGTCTGTGTGAGCGCTCAGTTTGTTTTTTTTTTTTTTTGCCAGTCATGGGGCCTGAGCTCTGGGCCTGGGTGCTGTCCCTCAGCTCTTCAGCTCAAGGCTAGCACTCTACCATTTGAGCCACAGTGCCACTTCTGGCTTTTTCTGCTTATGTGGTGCTGAGGAATTGAACCCAGGGCCTCTTGCATGCAAGGCAAGCACTCTACCACTGAGCCACCTTCTCAGTTATGGCCCGAGCTGCGGACCCCGCCGCGGCGGCGCTCAGATGTGTCCTTTTGCCTTGGCTTCCCCTCTCTTGTCTAACTCTCTGTCCTGTGATGGCACACTTGGTGTGATTCTCTGGCTTAGGACTGTTCACTGGAACTCTAAAACTGCTTTCTATGCGAGAGCTTGTTCAGATTCCAGCTTCTCCTCCACCATCTTCCCGGAACTCCCCTGCCACCTTTTCTAAATCCAAACCACCATAATGATGATACTAATTTCTTTGTATAGTCTCTCTGACACAGGGGATTGTGTGTGTTTGTCATTTACCTACCACCTTTCAACTCAAAACTCTACCCTCTGTACTTTTATCTTGTAATGTTTGGGGATAAGATTGTACACTAAACTCACCATAAACATACTCCAATGGGGCTATGAGGTGGTCTTTTTAGCTCTGTGGCTTATTATGATAATTTATATTCCTGAGAAGAATATTCCTCATAAGAACTAATGACTACAGATGTAAGATACTGCACTGGACTCAATAAAATTATTCTTTAATAATTCCTGCTAACTTACAAAGCAGGAACTTAAAGGACTAAAGTATATCTTGCCACAATGTGATCATTATCTGGCAGATCATGTGGCTTGCAGTTGGTTTTCTGCAAATGTGTTCTGATGGATGAATGAGAAGTGAAGGCCGCATGTAATAAAAAAGCAATTTTTTTTGTAATTGCCAGAAAATAGAAGATACTTGGACATTTGACTATACTATCAGTAATATTGTTTTTCTGAGTCAGATTTCCCCGAAGACTGTAACTTATGAAAATAAGGACCGTGTATGGCTTATTTCTCTGTTCATTCCCTAGCATCACATCTGGGCATGATCAATACTTGTGAACACATGAGTGAAGCACATCACTAACAATGCATCAAGTTACTTCTGGTCATAATGGCTTCCTTATTTATTTTCTTGAGTATGGGCATGGTAAAATTTTGTTGTTGAATTCTGAGGCTCTTTGTGTTTAAAACCCATTTCCGAAAATGGCTAGCTTCACAGTTTTCTCATATGCAAATACGGAAGATGATAGTTCCTATCTCTTAGAATAGCTCTGAAGATGAAATAAGCTAAGACATAAAAAACTTTCAGTGCAATGATAAATATGTGGTAATCTATAATAATACCCACTATTGTTATCGAAGCATTCACTTGGAAAAAATAAAATCCTAATTTTAATATTAGCAGGTAATGAGTAGATATAGATTTAACAGTATTCTAAGGATCTAACAAGAAGTTATTGACTGAATCCAATGGCTTTTATGAAAGTGAAATTGATTGCATAAGACTGTTATTTATTCAAGAGATGGGAAAGGCAGAAATTCGCCCTAACTTTACCAGGTTAAGCTACGAGACTGAAGAATTGAACATGCGGCCCATATCTCAGTAGAAAATCTGTTTTTGCTGTAGCCAAAGAAAGAGGACACATTTAATTAATGTGACAAGTCTTAAAAATATATGCTGTCAGAGCTGTCCCTGAGCTCTGTCTTTCTACCAGCAATAAATGTTTTTGAGCATCAAATCAGTGTCACCTACTTGTCCAGTGAAACAACAGGGGTGGAATCATGATCCAACAAAGACCCAGGCCAGAAATTTAGCAGCCTCTCTCCCTCTCACCAGCCCAGGAGCTCTGATGACTGAAAACAAACAGCCAAAGATGACACATTCACATGGAACTCCTAAGTTGTTTATCTTTTCACTGCAGGTCTTCTTCACTGAGATCTTTGAGCTCAAAAGCAACCTAATTGTTACCTGTTAGATTATTTTAAAGGCAGATGGTTTGGGCTTGGTTTGATTTGTTTGTTTCTTTGTTTTCATTTGTGGTTATTCATTTGAGGGCCCATTTACAGTGAGTAGTCCATGAAACTATACCTCATATCTTCTTGTCGCTGGTTTTTAAAAATCTGTAGTTAGAAGACACACCCCCACCCCATTTTATTAAGGTCCTGAGAATTCTCTAACAGAGAAACCTACCACCACTTTGCTGAGTGATATCAGTTAGGCACTAACCTGCACTCTCCTGAGTCCCCATAATCCCTTTTCCTGGATGGTAGCCTCCTCTTAGTGGTTTCATGGAGTAAGGGTTTCCTATGCCTGACCCAAAAAACCAAATCAGTACCATTCAAAAGTTTTTATGTTAATGCATATGCTGGTCATATCATTTTTTGTACATCCTCTCAAAATCTCATCTCACATTGTCTTAACATCTCTGCCATGTCTTATCTTATCACCCTGAACACAATTGCTTTGGTTCACCACTCATCTTCTTCAGTGTCAGTTTTCATTAAACTGGTAACTGCCTCCTCACTTCCAGTTTCACTCTCTACATGCTGTCTGAATAACTTTCTTATACTTTAATCCAATAATACATATTTAACATTGCATTCATTTACCATAACATTAACTTTTATGAATTAACTGGATGATATGTATAATTTTAGATTTTTTTTTCTGTGACACTACCAGGGCTTGAAGTCAGGGCCTGGACACCAGCCCTTAGTTTTTTTGTTTGTTTTTGTCGGTTGTGGGACTTGAACTCTGGGCCTGGGTGCTGTCCCTCAGCTCTTCAGCTCAAGGCTAGTACTCTACCACTTGAGCCATAGTGCCACTTTCGGTTTTCTGGTTTTTTCAAAGCCCAGGCTGGCTTTGAACCACGATCCTCAGATCTCAGCCTCCTCAGTAGTTAGGATTACAAGCATGAGCCACCGGTGCCCAGCCAGCCCTTAGTTTTTTGCCCTAAGGATAATATTCTGTCACTTGAGCCTCAGCTATACTTCTGACTTTTTAGTGTTTACTTGGAGATAATCTCACAGACTTTCCTGCCTGGGCTGGTTTCAAACTGAATTATAGCAGTAAGCTACTGATACCCAGATCAGACTTTTAAAATAAATAGCATATGAATATAAATATGAATAAGAAGTAAAAATACAAATGAAAACAGAGTAAGTTGTAAATAAAAGTGTAAAATACTGAAAAAGTATTTGTAAAAGAAGATAAATCAACCATTACTAGTCTGACACATAAAACATCTGAAGAAACTTCCAAAGATGCTATCAAAGGATACAATAGATTTAAACTTGTATCGAGTGCATTGTAGTGATTTTCAAACTGCTCTGTGTAATTTCATATTCATAGAAGTATTGTCACAGATGTAAACAGTTTAAAGGGCACGTGATTTATAAAAGAGTAGAAAAGAATAAAAATAGCAATCTGTCTTCCAAATGTGCAAATTTACATGTTCATTCTAGTGAAATATGTTTGAGTAAGGTTGTGTTCATTTGTCATTTAAGAGTTCATAAATCAATCCTAAAAAAATATTCCTTTAAAATTAGTAGCTTCTTTTTTTATCAAAACATATTCAAATATCTGAAATATTTCTTTTAAAGACCAGATTCCAAAGTATTCTATTTGTTCATGTATTTAGAACAAATTTGTGTGTTTCTATTAAACACAGGCTCTGTGCTTGGTCCTGAAAGCAAAACAGATGGAGCAAATGCCGACTGAAGACATTTAGATAGTACTTATTTGTTTGTTCGTTTTATTTGTCTAGAAAGTAGGCAAAAATAATTCTATATAAATAATTCTTTGTAAAAATAATTCTATATAAAAGACTGTACAGAGTTCTGTTTATACAAAAATCTAAATGTGGTTCAAGGTACCTTAATCCACCTTGAAAGGTAGATTTCAAAGAAAAGAATATGTGGCCCTTATCAAACTAAGTTATGTCTCTGTTAAACATCTTTTTTTATTAAGACAAAGTTCTTTAAGGAATGGAGAAGTTGGCTAAAAGTCTGCATACTAGAATACCCAAACCTAAGACCCTCATAATGAACATGACAGACAGCACAAATGTCATTTTCTAGAAATAATCTCTATGTCATATTTTCTCTGACATGAGCTCTCAAATTTTGCTAAGAACATCACTATAAAGTTAAGTTTCTTATACATTTGTCTTTAGGGCTAATGTTTTTGAGGGACCATTTTACCTCACCACAAAATGGCATGTGAGCATGGTGCCAGTGGCTCACGCCTATAATCCTAGCTACTCAGGAGGCTGAGATCTGAGGATTACAGTTCAAAGCCAGCCCAGACAGGAAAGTCCATGAGACTCTTATCTCCAATAAACCACTAGAAAATCAGAAGTGGTGCTGTGGTTCATGTAGAAGAGCACTTGCCTTGAGCTGAAGAACTGAGGGACAGCGCCTAGGCCCAGAGTTCAAGCCCCACAACTGACCAAAAATAAAGTAAAATAAAATGGCATGTGACATCTTCACTATTTGAGTTTAAGGTGAGAAATGTATGCCCTTTACAGACTAAAATATGACAGAAAAGAGAGTATTTATGTACTTTTCTTTTTCTGCAAAGCAGAGATGCTCCAAACACACACACACACACACACACACACACACACACACACACACACACACACACACACACACACACACACACACACACACACCACCCCACAGTGAAAGTAAGGATTAAATTGCTTATATAAAATGCTAGCCCCATTACATACTGTCAACAAAGATAATCTGTTAGCATTGCTGACATCAACACCGTCATTAGCATCAGCATCATAATATTCCAGATCTTCACATATTTTAATGACTCCTTGAAAACAACAAAACATACTCACACTATTTTTCATGTTAGGTTACTTTCATTTATTATTCTATTCATATTAAGGCAATAGCTACTCACCAGGGAATTGTAATAAGTTGATTTTGTTGTAACATGTTTATTTATGGATTAGTTTAAAGTTGGCTGATATTTTGCACGTGGTCTATAATTCCCTACATAAGAGGCCATTGATGATATCACTATATAAAAATGCCCTATGTCGTCCAGCCCGAGGAGTGAGTATAGGAGAGGAGAAAGAAACATAAAAATATAGCCTGGTGTAGAACCCAAAGCTAGTTGCAAAAATTTTTTTCTTCCTATTTTGTAGTTCATCTGTGAAAAAAATTGATACAAGTTTTCCAAATTAGGCAATGATTCTAAAAATCTGTGTGATATTACCTGTAATGGTTTATACATCTAAAGCAGTTATTTTCTAAACTATTGAGTCAACATCACAATAAGAAGCTGAAGTAATTTTTATTTTATTATTTTGCTTTGTTTCTATTCTTTCAATAAAAAAGGACTTACAAAACGGCTTACAATAGGAAACGTTACAATAAGTTTACAGCAAAGCTGGGAATAGTAGCTTAAGTTTATAATCCAGTCTCTAGGGGAGGCAGACATCGGGAAGACAGTTGTGATTTCAGGTCAATCTGGGAAAAATGTAGTAAAAAACTTTCTGTGTGTGTGTGTGTGTGTGTGTGTGTGTGTGTGTGTGTGTGTGTGTGTCTTACTAATTTTTTTAAAAAACGACTCAAGTTATTAAAGTTCAGGGCCATGTCCCTTGATGACTCCTTTTATCTAGGTGACCATAAAGCAAACTGTAGTCCAGCTAAATTACACCATAGTGGGGAGGTGGTGGAGCAAGGGCATTATGTTAATGTACTGAGAAATGTGAAAAAGGAATCCAGGGCAAACAACTCAATGTCCCAAGGGTTGGACAAATATTAAACAAAAAATATAACAATCTTTTAAGGTCTGTGAAACATACACTTGTGCTTGTATATTAAGCAAATAGAGAGGAAGAGATGAGGCCAGCAGGACTGTGGCGACTGTATAGGGAACTTCTCTGACAGCCTAAAAGGAAGGAAAAAAGTCAAAATCAGCAAAGGGAGGAGAGAAGAGAGCATGAGAAAGATGGGGTGAGGAAAAAAAGAGTCCGAGGAAATGAAGCCGTGGTTTGACTGAACAATCTGTTAGGGTTCTGCATCCAAAGAATACACGCCTACTTGAAAGTTTGTTTTTGAGCAATATTGTGTGAGGAACATATGTGAAGTATCTCATGAAAACTCATTATTTGGCTTCCTTAATGTCAGCTTACTTACTGTTTAAATAGAGAGAGAGAAAGATGTGAACATAACTACTTTGAAAAGAAAACAGAACTTATTCTAAGCAAAAGTATATAGTTATTAAACACTGGGTAACAGACAAAAGAATTACAACATTATTTCATCCTAATTAAAAATCTTAAATCATAGCTCATGACTTTTAGGGAAACTTTGTTTGTATGAAGAAAATAAAAACAGATTTAAATAGTAACAGGACCCTAAACACTCAATTATATTGCCACACAGACCACCAAAACAAACGTAATTTTTTGACAGGGAATATTACCACCTAGATTGTTTAATTTATGTTCACCCGTTATATTTTTTCCACTCAAATCAGTGAATAAAAGGTATTTATCTTCGCAAATGATTGTACCATCCATCTGAAAGCTCACTGAACTATTGGTCACCATGTCATCATTGCTTTACGCATTCATTCAAAAAGACTTTCAAGGCCAATTGTGCTCTGTTGTTCATGACACAGAGTAATAAGCAAAATCAGGCTCAGTTGCTGCCTTGTGGAATTTATATACTAATGATAGGACAGACATGGATGCATTAGAGATATGAACATTTTGGATTAATTTGGATACATTGTGGCCTAAACACTCCTAATGAAAGTAAAGAAAAACATTTCTGAGGATGTATCTATATTTATCTGTAGCAGAAGTGATGGAGAGAAATATCCAGCAGAAAGAATCAGTCACATTTTGCTCACTCTGTCTTAGCCTAAGATAAAAAAAATTCAACTAAGAGAGGAGAGAATGCCTGGACAGAAAAAAAAAAAAAAGAAATATTAGTGAGGAAAGTTAGTTACAGGTTGTAACTTAAGCAGAACAGAATACAAACAATACAGCTTGAAGGTTGATGGTATTATGTGGTTTGATAATGTAGAAAAATATTAAGAAAATAAAATGAGGATGAAAAGTGAAGAAATTGAGGCCAATTTCACAAACAAGTCTCAGCTTTCCATTTAGTGCTGCAGTTTCCATTTACTAAAACAAAAAATACCAGAAAGAATGGAATATGTGGAGTGAAAGGATGGTGGATACAGAGAGGATGTCTTACTGTATTTACTTTGAGTCACTCCAATTTATTTTTTCTTTGTAAGATTGAGTGTTGTCTAGGTTGGAGTCAAACTTATAATCCTCATGTATCCACCTCCTTAGCACTGGGATTACAGGTATGTAACACCAGGCCTGGCTCAAGATTGATTGTTAATACAGCATCATCCTAAAATTCAAGGTTTTTCACTGAGCTACACTAACTTCTAATGATAAATGGCTATATAGGTATAAATCACTTGGTAGTGAGCAGCATTTCATCATCTTTACAGATAATTCTATATTAAGATCAAGGCAAGTGTAACAGCAAAGATTACATTTTGTTCTTTAATTAGATTGTTCTCTGGCTCATGTAATTGTTAATTTGGTAACACAATGGAGACAGAATAGGCAAACATGTATGCAATTGCAAACATCTTTAAAAAATGTCTTCACTATTTTCCTTACATCATTGCTAAGAAGCCTTCCTGAAAAATGCAATTTACTATAAATATTTACTGACCTCATCTCCATAATTTTTTTAAATCTGAGTTAAAAATTTCTAGTTGAAAACAAACTAAACTTTAGTATCACAAAAAAAATAAAACCAAGGTAGTTTACATACTTGGCTTCAAAGTCATTTATTTCTAAAGAGAATAATGATAAGAAACAAGTAGCCTTGACTATCTCAAACAGTATTGTAATATAATTCTCCCTCTTTTGTCTTTTTTGATAATTTCTGGCATTTAAAGTACATGAGAATTATTTTTATTCAATATTCAATAGGTTTCAACTTCTATTAGAAGTTAATATATTCATTCATGTCTGCCTGAACACAATACTAACCATTTTAGCCCCATAATTTTCTAAATACACTCATGTTCTTCAATTGTGAATTCTAAGAAACGGGTCAAATTTTTATTCATTTACCTGATTAATTGGTTAAAACAAAAGAGCTTAAAAATATAGTTAACTTGAAACACTAAAATCCAGGTACAGAGATATGAAGTAAGCCTTTCCTTTTGCACCAGAAACTCTTATCCAGGTCAGAGTTTAAGGGGTTTTTGGCATTTTTTGTTGTAAAAATTCTGTACAGAGGGGTTACAGTTACATAAGCAAGGTACATGAGTACATTTCCTATTGAGCTGTATTACCTTCTCCATTGTTTTTCCCCTACCATCCCTTCCCCACAACCCCCCACCCCACCAAAGTTGTAAAGTTCATTTTCAACATAGTGTCTTGTACATCTCATTGTTACAGTGGGTCAACCTGTATCTCTATTTAAGCATTTTGTTTTTTCCCTTCCCCTCCCTGAATTAGAGAAGTATATATATATATGAGATGCAGGGCACTGACATCAAATACAGTGCAAACAGGAGTCCAGACAAATTAAATTCCATTTAATATTTACTTAGAGTTCTAGAAGTACTTGATCATATTGTCAGGGTGTGGTCATTTCTTACCATCCCCTTTTATAGATTAGAGACCTAGGGAAATTAATTACTTCAGTAATGGAAATAATTAGGTTCTACACTATGTAGAAACTTCTGGAATAATGTAGCCAACCAGTACACTATGCTGCCCTATTAGAAAGAGAAATAAATATACATGCTGTCAAGAGGACAACTTCTGAAAATGCTGTCCCTTTCAAGTATTTCTTTTATTAATTTTGTATACAAATTTAAAATGTGCCTTATTCCATTAATACAAGTAATTTACTTTAAACATTTTATAGGAAGTATTTTCCTGGCAACACATAAAAATTTCTCATGAAACTTTAATCAGTAATACCCACATAAACTTGATTTAGTATATCTACCTCCTTGTGGTATAGTATTCTTTGGAGAAATTCTCATTAATATGACTATTGAGTCAAGTGTAAAGTCAGCACAGAATTCCCTAATAGGCTTCAGAAATAGAATAATTTATTTCTATAAAGGTTCCAGTCTGATTAGTTTCCTTCTTTTTCATAGTGAGGAAGTGGCAAAGTAGTAAAGCTAATCCAAAATGCCTTCATTTTCTCATTTCAAGCTTATCACAATAAACTGACTTGAACTAAATTCTACATGTTCTTTAAAACAGTGCTCTATTTGGATACCGTTTTTATTCTTGTTGATGCAAATACAAAAGAAGTGAATTAAACACAGTTAAGATGATATGAGATCTTCTATTCTCCTTTCTATAGATATTAAACTCCTGTTTGAGCCATTGGGTGGGGAGGGGAGAGAAGAGAATATGTATACAATGGAATTCTATGCTTCTGCCAGAAAGAATAACACTGCCCCATCAGTAAGGAAGTGGAAAGACTTGGAGAAAAAAATCATATTAGGTGAAATAGGCCAGACCCAAACAAGCATAGGTCCCATTGCTTGTAATAATTAGTATACACCTAGGATAATCTCAGCAGATGAGCAGAATAGCTCAATAGCTATGTACATATAACCATATAAGATGATGCTAAGTGAAATGAACTCCAAGATATGGATACAAGAGGTTTTACTTTGTTGTTTTTGTTCTCAATGTACTATGTGATTTCTTGTGTGTGTGTGTGTCAGTCGATCGGTCGTGGGGACCTGAACTCTGGGCCTGAGCACTGTCCCTCAGCTCTTCAGCTATAGACTAGCGCTCTACCACTTGAGCCTCAGCCCCACTTCCAGCTTTTTCTGCTTATGTGGTGCTGAGGAATCGAACCCAGGGCCTTAGGCATGCAAGGCAAGCACTCTACCACTGAGCCACCTTCCCAGCCCCTCTTTCTTTCTTTCTTTTTTTTTTTTTTTTTGTCAGTCGTGGGGCTTGAATTCTGGGCTTGGGCGCTGTCCCTGCGCTCTTCAGCTCAAGGGGAGTGCACTACCACTTGAGCCACAGCACCACTTCCTCTTTTTTTTTCTTTTGTGTCTTTCCCCCTATGGTTTATCCCCTGTTGTTACTGCATTTGATTGTATATACGTTTATCTGAACTAGCGAAGGGAAGGGGAAGAACAAAATGGTGAGACAAAGGACAAACGGGGAACCTATGCAACATCGATACTTACAAGACAATATGTTAGAAATGATCTGAACAATTTGTGGGGTGGGGATAGGGAAAGAGGGAGACAAAATGAGGGAAGGGGTAACAAGTTAAACAAGAAATCTAATCACTACCTTCCTTATGTAACTCTAACCCCTTTGTACAACAGTTTGACAATAAAATTAAAAAGTTTAAAAAATTAGAAAAAGCACTGTTGAACTAAGTGGTAGGTATTATCACATACATTGGGCTGGGAAGGTGGCTCAGTGGTAGAGCGCTTGCCTTGCATGCATGAGGCCCTGGGTTCGATTCCTCAGCACCACATAAGCAAAAAGAAAAAAAGCCGGAAGTGGCGCTGTGGCTCAAGTGGTAGAGCAATAGCCTTGAGCTGAAGAGCTGAGGGACAGCGCCCAGGCCCAGAGATCAGGCCCCATGACAGGACCCAAAAAAAGAAAAAAAAAAAAAGTAAAGGTATTATCACATACATTAACTTATTTATCTCTTCTTAAAGCAATTAGATAGTCCTATACTTAATTTTACAAATAAAAAAATTAAATCACATAGAAGGAAAATATTGTGCAACATATACATCAATTTGAGGCAAGTTTCAGACCCAGATCCAAAAACACCTGTAGCACAGGATTTTTTTCAAGGTTTTTGGCCAAATAGTCTGCAAGTGTCAAGATAGCTTCCAAGTTGTTTAAATAAAAGAGAAATGGAAAATTTTTGTTTAAGGAATCAAAGCAGTTTATGGTAAAATTTATAAAAAATGTTGAGGGAGGGAGAGGAAGGTGAGAAAAATAGGGAGAGGGAAACGGGGGGGGGGGGGAGGGAGGGAGGAAGGGATGGAGAGGAGGAGGACTTCAATATATTAAAGTCACAGAAGAAGATGGAGAATATCTTTCCTGAAATATCCTTCAAGTTTTTTAAGAGCTACAGAAGGAAAGAGTATTTTCTATGTATAGCAATTCTTCCATATTATCATCTGTCTTTCCACCAACTTTCTGTTTATGATGATGTAAATTCAGAGGAAAATATAAAAGGCTACCTTAGAAACATATATAAACACTTCTGACTATAGGCTTCAACACAAATACAATATCCTAGCATGTATATTTATTTCTCTCTATATTTCTTCAATGTATAAACCTTGACCTTATTGATAATTAAAATAATTTAATTTAAGATGAATTTAAATAGGTAGTGATAATACTCACCAAGTTGGGTCAAAATTTAGGAAAAAAAGCTTTTCTTCTTCCCTAGATTCTTCTTCAGATGTCTACATCCAAATTAGTAATCCCTTTTCCTCAACCTTTAGAATTTATGTGTCCTTTTATAGTCCAAAATTCCCTGATCTTGTTCTTCTACCCTCTTAATAAAAAGCAATAAGCCTCTATCCTGTGTCAACTTCCTGTGAAGACCTGCTCCTTCTTCCTATCCCCATGCTGCACTATATGCTAGCTATGTCCTGTATTTACCTAAAATGTCAATGTAATTATAATAGATCTTAGAATCTATTCCCTCTTTTAATGCAGAACTTCCTACTCCTATCACCTCAGGGAAATTGCCTAACCACTTTGGCTAGGGAAGGTATGTCCTATTTTTCAAGCAGAAAATAGAAATAGCTATTAAGAACTTGCTTTTTCAAATCAAACTGTCTCCCTTGACTAAGGTTTGAAAGTAGTTTAGGAATTTGAAGGGATATATGTAGTTCAAATGGAAAATGTGGAAGCAAATAGAATCAAAGCTCCCTGGGTATACTGCACAATGTCATTCCATAAAGCTTTCAAAAGACAGAAGGAAAGGGAAAGAAAAGGAGCCAGAGGGAAGGAAATAAAGAGGAAGGGAAAGGATGGAAGGGGATAGAGAGAGGGAGGAAACAGATGGGAAGGGAAGGGAAGGAAGGAAGGAAAATGAAGGCACAATGATATGTTTTTCTTTAAAATTCTACAATTTTGAATAATGGAATTGATACTAAATGACTTGATTACACTAATAACACTCACTGATAATAAAAAACAGATTCAATGAAATTTCCTTACTCTCAAGCTAGGTATTATGCAAATTATCTCAGTTTGGCCCACAGAAGTTTGCTCCAAACATAGAACATAGAACACTTGGGTTAGAAATGGTAAATAATCTTTTCATTGTCATCAGAGCAAACATATTTTAAGATTATCTAATGCATTGTCAATTTTATATTATTCTAGCTAACTTTCAAATCAGTAGACATTATAAAATGGTTAAAAATTAATATTTTTTAATGGAAATAATTGTGTGTTTCTGGAAAGTTACTAAATACTGAATGAATGAGAAAGAGCAGAAAGAAAAGTCAATTGAGAGATATCAAATAACTTTTTGTTCAGTAAAATTACTGAACATTGAATAGAGTATAAAGCAACAACAAACAAGTCCATTGAGATGTTTTTTCCTGCAGATGATCCCATCATACTGTGGGGAGACAGAGTTCTAGAGATGATGCAGTTCAGACTGAGGGCAGCATCCCTGCTACAGAGGCATAACATAGGAATGAGGGTGTGCTTTAAAGGCAGATTATTATGGATTCCAATGCTTCCTTTTCTGAGTCCTAACTGTGACCCCTAGTTCCCACATGTACGAATCTTCATGAGGTTAACAATGCACTAGAATAGTCTAGCTCTTCAACATATCAGTAAAATAGAGCCATGGCTAAGCCTTATGCATAGTGAGCACTTAGTGAGTCTAAGTTGGAAAAGACATTTCTCCCTGCCGACAATTCTCGATACCTGTTATAAAGTGGTTTTGCCATTGCTAAAATCATGTTTTCACTAGGAGAATTTTGCATATAACCTGAATTTCAAGTGTAAGAGTTGAAAACAATAGTATCTATTGTTGAAATGTATTTCTGCACAGTGGACTTTTTAGCATCATAGTGTCCTCCTCTCCTGATTGAAATTCCAGCCAGTGGAAGTGAGACTCTTTGTTGTTCTTCAAAGACTAGTTGTGAATAAATCAGAAAGAGTTCAGGTGCAATTTGATTGCAGTGTTTTATTGTCCATATAATAATACAGATGCTCTGATCTCTCACAAAATAAGCGATCAATTCAAAAGTGTTATTGACCTTGACTGACTCTCACACTGTTTCTGTTACAGTCCTTGATTGATCACAAGTAAAAGGAGGTTGGAACAGAAGACTGCTAGACAAAGCAGGGTGACCCTTTGCTTTGTCTTTCAATCTTCTATCCAAACTTACATTTGATTCCCTCATATCCCTCATTTTTATATACAAATAATGCAAGAAGTGGAATAATGTAAAATGCTGAGTATTTCTGAAATTGAATAGGTTACAGAGAACATCATTGGATTAAATTCGCATTGATATATAAAGAAAGAAAACTTAGGATTGGGAAGGTGGCTCAGTGGTAGAGTGCTTGGCTTGCATGCATGAGGCTCTGGGTTGGATTCCTCAGCACCACATAAGAAGAAAAAGCTAGAAATGGTACTGTGGCTCAAGTGGTAGAGCACTAACCTTGAGCTGAAGAGCTGACAGTGCCTAGGCCCAGAGTTCAGGCCCATGACCGACAAAAAAAAAAAAAAAAAAGCCAACAACAACAACAACAAAACTTAAATCTTAAGTGTAGGTGATTTTCACCAGGTACTGGTAACTCATGCTTGTAAGCCTAGCTACTCAGAAGCTGAGATCTGAGAATCTCAGTTTGATGCTAGCCTAAGCAGGAAAGACAGTGAAATCCTTAAATCCAGTTACTCAGCAAAAATCCAGAAGTAGATCTGTGACTTCAGTATACAGCATCAGTCTTGAGTGAAAAAGCTTAGGGACAATGTCCAGGCCTTGAGTTCAAGCCTGGAAACATGGAAACATAACACACACACACATACCCACACACACACACACACATGCACACACACACACACACACACACACACATTAGTGAAGTGATCCCATATAAGGCCTTTTGACTCCCAAAGAAGGGCAGGAGGGCAAAAGAACAATATCTTCAGTATTTTATTTTGAAAGGCTCTCTTTCATCTCCAATTCAGTTTTAAGATTGACAATATCACGTAACTTCATAATCTATTTCTTCCAAAGCAGTGTACTGAGACAGCACTGTAGTATTGATTCATTCTACATGGTTGATAGTGTGATTGTATAATTAGAAGAACTGTGAAGAAAGCTTTCACACTTCTGCCCTGGTTGAAGAAATAAACAGCTCCACAGGATGAATCTTTAAAACATTAAAGGATTTAAAAAATAAGTGTTATGTTTGTGACTCATACAGCCCATAATAATTTATATTACATTTACCACTTAGTTATGCAGAATGATACTTGAATGAGTAATGCCTCCTGGAGAAATGCAGCCTTAGATAATTCTTGATTTATTTCAGGTAATAGCAAAACTTAATGATGAAGGGTTAGCACAGTAGTTCTCCAAATTAGTGCGCATGTGAACACCTGAGTAGTTAAAAAACTCTGCCACGTCATGACCCACTCTCTGCAATTCTCTGTTAGTAGAAAGGATTGTGTCCTAGAAAATTTTGTTCTGAATAAACTGTGTTATCATGTTGCAGATGATCTTCAGACTACATTTTTAGATGCTTTAACTAAAGTAGAATACAGTCTTCCTATGGACCAGCCAAGGGAAGAGAACTGAAGGAAAGGGAAAGGAAAGGAAGGAGAGTAGGGAGGAATGGGGGGAAAAGGGAAGAAGAGGGAAAAGACAGAAAGGGAAGAGGGAGGGAAGATGAAGTGAGGAGATGAGAGAAAAGGAGAATAGAAAGGAGAGATAAAGCAAATATGAATCATTTAAAGCCAAGTGTTGGTAGCTTATGACTAGCTACTCATGAGGTAGAGACCTGGAGGATTTTGAATGAAAGCCTGCCCAGGCAGAAAAGTTTAAAGGATTTCATTTCCAATTAAATTGAAAAAACGGTAGAGTAGAGGTGTGGCTTAAGTGGCAGCAAGAAAGTCAAATGGAATCAAGAAGCTATGAGTTTAGGCCCAGTTACATCTACCCACACTTACATGAAATTTAAATGGTTTTTATTACTGACCAAGTGTTATAAGCTAGATGAAAGATTTTATTACTGATCAAATGTGATAAACTAGTTGAGATGCATTAATTCCAGGAAAACATAAAGAAAATTTAGGCAATCTAAATAGATATAGTTAAAAAAAGCAAATCTAATTATTACCTGTCCAAAAAGTAAGAGAAAACACCATACCCACCTTATTTTACCAACTGAAATGAGGACTAAAGCCAATACTCCACAGTTCCAAAACATAGAAGCCAAGGGACCCGTTTCTATAGAAGTGTATTAGGCCGGGCTTGTCTAAATATCAAGACCAAATGAAGCCACAGTCACGGGGAAAATCTCACTTGTAAACACATGAAAAAAAGATACAACTTTCACATCATATTAGCAAATCCAATCCAATGTTCATAATAAACACTGTGACAAAATGATTTTGGAAAATGTACAGTCATTTCAAAAGAGGAAGGTGTAACATTTTGAATAAATGGTGCTTTAACACTAGCATATTCCTCTAAGAAAATTAGATACAAACTTCACATTTGCACAAGTATGAACAGAGAATATAAAATGTCAAACTAAAAAAGAATTTCAAGAAAACAGGATCTAATGTTATGTAATATTGTGATTAGTAATAAAGTTTTAAATAGAATATCAATAGCACTAGCAACAAAGGCTAAAACTAAGTTTAAAGTAAAATTTTCTGCTCTGAAAAAAAAATTTAGTAAGCGATCTCTCTGAAGCCTATAAATATTAATTTATAGAAAAAACACGACTTTGGTGAATGCAAATCAAGAGATTATCCTGGATTAATTTAGTAGACTCTGAAGGCAATTGCAAATGTTTCCATAAGTTGAACTCAGGATTGAAAGAGAAAGGAGAGAGATAGAAAGAAAATGTGTGTGAGAGAGAGAAAGCAGGAGGAGGAAGAACAGGAGGAGGAAGGTGGAGGAGGCAAAAGAAGAGGAGAAAAGGGAGAACAGGAAAGGGGAGAGAAGAGAATGAAAAGAGAAAGGAGAGAGACTGAAAAGAGAGGAGAGAGAAGAGAAGCTGATTATTTTTTAAACAGAGATTGTAAGGAAGCCAGGTGCTCGTGGCTCATGCCTGTAATCCTAGATACTCAAGAGGCTGAGATCTAAGGATCACAGTTCAAAGCCAACCTGGGCAGGAAACTCCACATGAGACTCTTATCTCCAATAAACCACTAGAAAAAACCGGAACTGGCCCTGTGGCTCAAACAGTAGAGCCCTGGCCTTGAGCTGAAGAGCACAGGCAGTCAGTGCCCAAGCCCAGAGTTCAAGCCCCATGACCAATAAATAAATAAATAAATAAAAGATTGTAAAGATAATACAATGCAACCACAGAGCACAGATGCAGAGTTTGGAGAGATGGGCTGCATGTTAAGGAAATCCAGTAGCCTCTAGAAGCTACAAAACAAACAAACAAAACAGCACATATTCTGCCTGTGAGAACACAGATTTAGCACCTGGACCTTGTGTGACACTGCCGAAGCCTTGACTTCAGCCAAGTAAAAAAGATTTTGTAGCATTATCTTAAAACAGGTGACAGACTATGTCTCTAGAATTTCAAGCTTTTTTGATCAATACTAGAAACAATCATAGAAAGTAAATACTACCCTGTTAAAAATATGGTAAAAACAATACAAAAAACAATACAAATACGTGAAAAAGTTATTCTCTGATGAAGGATTTGTATGTAGAATGAACAAAAAATAAAATTAATACTCTGCAATGAAAAATAAACCATCCTATTTAAAAATAGGCAAAAGATTTGAGCAGACACTTTACCAAAGGAATATACATATGTATGTAAGAATGCTCAATATCACATAAAGTTATGGAATTGCAAATCAGAATCACTATGATAAAAGCTTAAACATTTATCAGAATATTCATTTTTTTTCAATCCTGACATTATCAATTGCTGGTAAGAACATGGAACAACAAGGGTAATAGGTAGAAGAAGAGAATGAAGGTGTAGAATGAAGAGGAGAAGAGGGGAAGAATGCAGTCTACAAAATGTATATTCTTCAAAATAAAGAGGGGAGGGGTATGTAAACAAAGGATAGATAAGAATGTTGAAAGAAAAGGGTGACATTGACCAAGATACATTGTATTCATAAACTGCATTGTTAAATGGCAACTCCTTTGTATAACTACTTAAAGATAATTTTAAAAAGAAAGAAAAATGTTACAAAATGCTATGGAAAAAAATGGTACGGCTACTTGGATGACTGGTTTTTACAAAGCAGAACTAACTGTTGATATAGGTTTGCACTACTGAATTGCACTCAACTCATTTAAAATTGGTAAGTAAATGGGTAAGTAAACCCTATGGGAATGCTTATAATGTCTCTATTCATAATTAGTCAAAATTTTTAGCTCCAAAGTCCAGGTAATAAATAAACAATCCATCATATACCTACAAAATAAAATACAGCAATAAGAAGCAATATGTTATCAATCCGTGAAAAGATGTGGAGGAATCTTAAATGCCCATTTCCTTTGAAGAAAGCTTTGTAAAGACTATGTGTTTTACCATTGCATTAAAATGAAATTCTGAAGAGGGCAAGCTATATGGGAAATAAAAAAACAAGGACTTTTAGTGGGATAGGAGCTGAGGAGAAATTAAAAAGAGGAAACACAAAGGATTTATTTAGGGTAGAGAATCTTTTTGTGTGAAGCCATAATGTTGAGTGCATGACAACCTGTCAAAACCCACAAACCTATACAACACAAGGAGTCAGATTTCATGTATACAAATTTAGTAATATATTTAAGAAGTCTGAGGATAGCAAGATGGAATACTGAAGGTGACAAAGGAATCTATTTGAAAAAGTTAAGAAACAAATTTACTCAATGAGGTGGGTTATGGTGTTGGCCCCAATAACTTATAATGAGTGGAGTCATCTAAAGACAAAAGAAACTACATAAATTGTTTTCCCTTAATTAAGCATACAGAAGATGTTGGAATGTCCCATGTGCTAATGGACTGAAGTACGGATATCAGTATTACCAGGCTTATTGTCACAGGATGAAAAAGGAGGCCAATGCCACAATTTCTGATGTGAACTTTATCCCATGTGATGGTTATGGACATGAGAGAGATGAATTCCTCCTCTCCAGAAGCTAGGACCTCGAGAAGGAACTTTGTCTTTATTGGAGAAATTGTGATTAGTGTTTTAAACAAACCAAGTTAGGGAGAAAGAAATAAGTTATTCAGATTGTACCATTTCCAAGGAGAGATACAAGGAGTTGAAAACAGAAGAAAACACATTGAAACTTTGGCCCTTTTAAATTTCTTTCCTTTTTATTTAAGGAAATTGGGACTGTAAATTCTGAATTCTAAGGCTGATCTTTAAAAGTATCTATTTTTAGGATGGGAACATTTAAAGAGTAAGATATCTCTGTGACAGGTTGGTGTGGAGGAGGAGTGTAGTTTGTATACTCTGTGTGTCTAAACAAGATCACTCAAGTGGTCACAAGGAAAGATGGTGGTAATTGAAATTAACTTTTTGATTTCTTTTTGTTAAAAATGAGTCCTTTGGTTAACATTATAAATGTCAGAAGTTACTTATGAAGTTGCTACAGTGATAACAGAAAAAAAAAATTCTTCTTAGTGAACTAAATGAAGCAAAATTGTATTGAGGGTTACTAAAAGAAAATTACATGTTGTCATTAATGTAGTCAATAGACCAATAAGTTTTAAAAAAAAAACTTTCCCTATAATTTTGTCCGTCTTTTCTTCCAGGTGTTACTGCATTATGATTAGCCTGAATATTCTACACAGATTTGCAAATTAAAAGATTTCTTCCTTAACAAAAGTTTTCAAGAGTTCTCATAGTTTTGGTATTCCCACTCAGTTACCAAAATATAGAATGAAAGTGACAGGTAACAACTCAAACTCGTTGAGGAGGGAGACAATTTGAAAAGTATTTGACAGTGCAATAGATCTCATCTGTTAAATTTCACAGAGTCAATTATGGAGATTTTTAACATATAATTCCACAATTGGCACATCTGTGGGTCTCTCTGCACATTTTTTATTGTGAAAATATCTTATAGAGGGGTTACAATTACATGGGCAAGATAATGAGTACATTTCTTATCAAGCATTGTTGCCTCCTCCTTCGTTTCCCCTTCCCATCCCTTCCCAACTCCCACCCCCACCTCCCACCCCCCCTCCCCCGCCAAAGTTGTAAAGTTCGTTTTTCTTTTCTTTTCTTTTCTTTCTTTCTTTTTTTATTGTGAGAATACCTTATAGAGGAGTTACAATTACCTGGGCAAGATAACGAGTACATTTCTTATCAAGCATTGTTGCCTCCTCTTTGTTTCCCCTTCCCATACTCCCCCACACACACCGGATCCTAGCCGCCCCCCTCACCAAAGTTATAATGTTCATTTTTCTACATAACGATTTGTAGATCTCATTGTTGCAATGGGTCCACCTGTATCCCTAGTTAAACGATTTGTTTTCCCTTCCCCTCCATAAATTATACCAACATCAAATACAGTGAAAGCATGGGTTATTCTGTGGGTGAGAGACATAGAAAACAACATAGAAATCATCTTATAAATATTAGAAACAATTGCATGAAACAAAAAACATTTGAATACTTACCTTGGGGTTCATTCCCCTAACATCAACTTATCTGAACTTTTCTGCTTGACTCAGACATATACTAGTTATTGCAAATAAGGAAAACCATGGGACTAATGTTTCTTTGGGGCTGACTTACTTCACTTAATATAATTTTTTCCAAGTCTTTTTCAACGTAACGACTTGTACATCTCATTGTTGCAATGGGTCCACCTGTATCCCTAGTTAAACGATGTTTTATTCCCTTCCCTTCCAAAAATTATACCAACATCAAATACAGTGAAAGCAGGGGTTATACCATGGGAGAGGGACATACAAAGCAACAAAAAAAATCATCTTATAAATATGTTAGAAACAACAGCAAGAAAGGAAAAACATTTGAATCCTTATCTTGGGGTTCATTTTGCCTAACATCAACTTATCTATTTCTTCTTGTCTTAGACATATACTAGTTATTGCAAATAAGGGAAACCATAGGACCTATGTTTCTTTGTGCCTGGCTTACTTCACTTAATATAATTTTTTCCAAGTCTTTCCATTTCCTAACAAATGGGGCAATGTCATTCTTTCTGATGGAGGCATAGAATTCCATTGTGTATATATACCACATTTTCTTGATCCATTCATCTCCTGAGGGGCATCTGGGTTGGTTCCATATCTTAGCTATGGTAAATAATGCTGCAATAAATATGTTTGTGCTGGCAGTTTGTGATCATTTGGGTAAATGCCCAAAAGTGGGATTGCTGGGTCATAGGGGAGGTCTATGTGGAGTCTTTTGAGGAGCCTCCATACAACTTTCCAAAGTGTTTGAACAAATTTACTCTCCCACCAACAATGCAGTAAGGTTCAAAAACCTGAAAAATGAAATCAAAACAGAACTTAGAAAGTGGCAACACCTCCCATGCTCCTGGATTGGAAAGATCAACATCGTGAAAATGACAATACTTCCCAAGGCTATCTACAAAATCAACGTGATACCAATATTCCAACCTCATTCTTCAAGGAAATAGAAGAGGCAATACAAAAATTCATATGGAACAATAAAAGATCCCAAATAGCAAAAATGATCCTTAACAGAAAGAACAGTGCTGGAGGAATATCAATACCAAATTTCAAACTCTACTTTAAAACCATAGTAATGAAAACAGCTTGGTTCTGGCACAAGAACAGACCTCAGGACCAATGGAATAGAATTGAAAACCCAGAAATGAACCCACAGACCTATAGCTATCTAATCTTTGACAAGAGCTAAAAAAAAAAGAATGGAAGAAAGACAGCCTCTTCAGTAAATGGTATTGACAAAATTGGTCAACTACTTGTAGAAAACTAAAGCTAGATCCTTATATATCAGCCTGCACCAGAATCAACTCCAAATGGATCAAAGACCTCAGAGTCAAAGCAGACACTCTGAAAACATTACAGGATGGAATAAGAGAAACCCTAGGTCTCCTTGGCACAGGCCAAAATTTTCTTCATAGAAACCCAGAAACACAACAAATCAAAGAAAGATTGGACAATTGGGATTGCATGAAATTGCAGTGTCTGCATGGCAAAGGACATAGCTAGCAAGATCAATAGTAAGCCCATGGATTGGGAGAAGATCTTCACTAGCCATAAAATGGACAAAGGTCTCATATCTAAAATACACCTGGAACCCAAAAAATTAAATCCCCTAACAACAAATCCTCAAAGAAACAACAGTCCAATAAGTAAGTGGGCTAAAGACTTCAAGAGAAATTTCTCTGAAGAGGAAAGAAGGATGGCCAATAGGCACATGAAGAAATGCTCAACCTCTCCAGCCATAAAAGAAATGCAAATCAAAACAACATTGAGATACCACCTCACCCCAGTTAAAATGGCTATAATCAAGAACCCTAATAACAACAGATGCTGGAGGGGATGTGGACAGAAGGGAACCTTACATCATCTGTGCACATTTTTAACAGACATTTCTGGCTCATTCTAATGTTTGAGTATCAGAGTTTGCAAATAGTAACAACTTACCTGCATGAATTAAGGAAACTAATTTTAAAATTTATAGTATGAACAAGAGCAACTCTTTGTAGCCTGGTTAAATACATATCTAAAAGGCTATTGAGTTCTCCATGACAGTATGTATGTTGTATACAAGATCTGAACCTACAAAGATCAGCAGATAGAAACTGGCATTCAAATCATTAATGCTAAAGAATTAAACAAAAAGTTAAAAGCTCTAAAAGCTGGAATGACAATGTTACATGCAAATTAAGAACTAAAGGAATGTATCTATGAAAATAGCTTCAAACTAGGTAATTTGTATGAAAAAGGAGAGAGAGAGATTTGAGCTGAGCATTGCATGAGATCCTCAACTTCCTCCCTCCCTCCCTCCTACAAGTAATGGATTGTTCTTCTGAAAGTAATGGAAGTTGAAGGCTGCACAGGAGTCACTCAGCTCTCCACTACCAGTGAGAACTCAATGTTCTGTTTATTTTCCCCACTATCAGATGCATTTAAAAGAAACCTTAGAAGCTTGCCATTCTTAAGGGCACAGACTGAAGGGCAGGGAGTAAGCTGGGATCCTTAGTAAGTGGGAATTTGTCTCCTCTGTGCCCAGGAATGCCCAAAAATGGCTTAGAGTACACAAAGGAAGTTTTTAAGGTGAAAACACACACACCAAATGGACATACTATTTACTATCCTAATCATCAACCTACATATAACAAGAACACACACACAATAAATTACAAAAAGTCCCACTAAATTTTATCTAACTGATACTGGTCATTAATCCTTATGCCTGAATATACAGACAAAAGTTGGGATATTGAGCTACTACTTAGTCTAATAATGATAAAATATATAAGATCAATATCACTACACTGTCTGCCATGAACATTCAGAATATTTCAACTGAAAAACTGCAGGTGATTACAACAACCAATCAATAATTTAGCCTCAGATGTGCAAATACCAATACAGAAACACAAGAAATATTTTTTTAAAAAGCAACATGATACCTCCTAGAGTCAACAACCACACCAACACAAGGGATAATAAAGAAGGTGCAAGTCCAAGGAAAGAACTAAAAAGATTGATTATTAGAATGATCAATGAAATTAAAGAGGACATGAATTCATAAACACCTAAATTAATTTTAAAAATACAAGCAGTTGAAGTAGTATTAGTATAACAGAATAGAAATAGACTGTGGACTGAATCAGATGAGGAAGACAATGCAGAATATAAAACAGGAATTCAGTTAAAATCCTGGCAAAATCAAGTTGAATTTCTGGAAATGAAGACCTCGGTAAGACAATAAAAATTGGCAGGATAGCCATTGTAGTGGAATGGGTCAAACTGAAGACAGATTATCAGAGCTTGAAGACAAATAGGATATATTAGAATAATCAGATGAAGATAGGGAATTAAAAAACAAGTATATTGAACATTATACCTAATGGAACACAAAAGACAAAACCTATCAATCATCAACATAGAAAACAAATGCTGGTGAAATTATGAGAGAAAAGAAACCATCATACACTGTGAATACAAACTAGCACAGTAATATGAAAGTCAATCTGGAGGATCCTTTAAGAAACTAAACTAGAACTACCATATAATCCTACTATGCCAATTTGGGGGCATATCTCTAAAGCAATGTAAGTCAACATGCTATAGAAATACCTTCATACTCATTGGTAGTTGGCTTTTTGTTTTATTTCGACTTTCTTTTCTTTAAACATGTATAACAAGAGAAAAATCCTGGACATAGAAGTAGAGAAAACTCAGTGCTGAAAAATGTTCCATATGGACTTTTTTTTTCAGAGCTGGGGATGTGGCTTATTATAGTCAAAGCCTTAAGGTTCATCCCAAGAACTGAAAAATAAAGGTGGGACATACTTTCGAAATATTTAAACTTTTTCCCAGTAATATTTCACATTTCTACTATGTCACCAGAAATAATCCACACAATTAGATAAGTAAGGAACTTCTTTTATGGCAATGTGTCTTCATTTGTAGTATCAGGGTCATTAAATTAATTCATAAATTCTGTGGTTCTGTTTTTATCATCACCACATTGCCAAATCCAAGAGAGTAGAGGGAATAGAATGCTAGATTCCACATTTAACTCCTCAGTTTGAAAAGCCACTGTCACCTCTATCATATTTTCTTAGATACGTAGCTCCCTTAGGGTATGACAGGCTTCTAGCTTATGCTCTTCCAATTTAGTTGTTCAACTTGCAAACAAATAGAGTAGATAACTTTCTGAATTCATAGGAAGAAAAAGTATGAAGTATGAAACGTCGCTAAAAAAGGAAGTGTCAGAATAATTCTCCCCAGGCCTGCAAATCTTATCACTGTGCTGCTATGAAATATATCCAGCTCCATGTTCATATTGTAGTGACCAACAGGAAAATACATTGAACACTGACACTGGACAACATATTTGACATTGCTAAGATAGACAACCAGTTATACTGGATCAGTTTAATGTTCACATGTGTTGAAATTTGGCATGTAATCCTTATCCTTATCATGTGACTTTAGCTATTAGTTCTGAGCCTTTTCCCATCTAAAGATTACGCTATAAATATATATCTTGTTGTTTTTTTTTTTAGACAGGGCCTGTCTATGAAGGCAACATGGCTATAAGAATTTACTATTTTCTGGCCCCACCTTCCTGAGGTCGGGGGTTATAGGAATGTCCTACCACACCTAATTTGATGGATATTTGAAATGAGTAAATAGTGTAATCCACATAGAACACTAGGAAAAATTCCTGGAATATAGTGAATATGCAACAGTATCATTCATGATAACACATAACATTATATTACAAATACAAATTCTCCTTAAACTCCCTCAACAGTTGTTTTTCAGACTTTCCTTGCTTTAGTTTCTTGAAAGGATTTTAAGAACTGATCATGCTTTTTGTGCAATGTGCCTCAATTTGGACTTGTTTGGTATTTCTTTATGTTTTTCGTTGTTTTTTTATTTTTCTGGTTATTTGATTGCTGGGGTAGTTTCCTCTGATCACAGACTATCAAAGATATATGCATGTCTTCTTACTGCTGGTATTATCTGTGTTATTTATTACTGCTATAAGAAGTTATCACAAACTTAGTAGCTTAAACAACAACTAATAACTTATGGTTTTCTTTTTGCTTGTTTTGCCAGCACTGGGCCTTGAAGCCAGAACCTTAAGCTCTCTTTAGCTTGCCTCTCCATAGCTGATGCTCTTATTACTTGAGCTTTGCTTCCAGCATGGCTTTTTGCTTGTTAGTAGGGATGTAGTCTTTTCTGCCCAGGTAGGCTTTCGACCTTGATGCTCCAGATCTTAGCCTCTTTGAGTAGGTAGGATTCAAGGCATGAGCCATCACGGCCTGAGAATTTTATAATTGTTGAGATTACAAGTCCAGCATGAGTTTTACTAGTCTAAAATCAAGTATTTGTAAAGCTACACTGTAAATCTGGAGTAGTGTGTACTTCCTTGCATTTCCAGTTCCTGGAGGCTGTCCATAGTTATGACTCTGAGTCCTTTTTCTCCATCATGAAAGCCAGTGCTTCATTGCTTGTGCTTCCTCTACAGGTGTTTTTTCTTATCTATTTCCTTCTTCCACTTGTAAATACCCTTACAATTAATTATATTAGGCCCACCTGCTTAATATGAGATACTCTTTCTATTTAAAGGTTAGCCTGGGCTGGGAATGTGACCTAGTGGTAGAGTGCTTGCCTAGCATGGATGAAGCCCTAGGTTCAATCCGTCAGTACCATATATGGAGAAAAAGCTGGAAGTGGCCCTGTGGCTCAAGTGGTAGAGTGCTAGTTTTGAGCAAAAGAAGCTCAGGGACAGTGCCCCTGCGTTCAATCCCCAAGACTAGCCAAAAAAAAAAGAAAGCAAGAAAAAGAAAGAACTCAGGGACAGCATCCAGGCCCTGAGTTCAAGCCTCATGACCTACAAAAAAACAAAAACCAAAAAACATAATTCTAGAGATTACAAAACAAAACGGTCAGACTGTTAACACCTTAATTTTACTTGCAATGTTAATGTACCTTCGCCATCAAATAAATGTATTTCCAGGATCCATGGCACATCTTTGAGGCTCTTCCTCTGCCTACCCTATTAACCTTGTCTCTTGGCTACAGGTAATATTTGTGAGATTTCTACACATAAAGTTACTAGCTGTCTTTCTTTTCTCCACTACATTCTCTAGAAGAACATCGCTATACATATATTGTTTGAATAAGTGCCTCTCCCTAAAAGTATTTGTTGAAACTGAAATCACCAGGTGAAAATGTTAAGAGGTGGAGTCTATAAGGAGGTGATTAGGGCAGGCAAGCTCACCTGCCTTGATAGGATTCATGCCTGTAGGTTTTGAGGAAGAATCTTCATCCTTGTTTACCCTTCAATTCCTCTTTCCCTAAAGAAAAGGAAACCCTCACTAGACACGAAATCTGCTTATAACTTGATATTAGAATTTCCTGCTTCTGTAACCATAAGTAATACATTCTTTATTTTTTTCCACATAATCTCATTGTATAATTCAGAGTAGTCACAAACTTATGATGTGTCTGCCTCAGCTGCTAAGCACTGGGATTTCAGGTGTGAACCACAATAGCCTATACCTTAGAAAACAGTTTTGGCTTATTGCTTATAAATTACCCAAGCTAACATACATTTTCACAATAAAGACAGACGTTTTATAATAATTTATATTCTATCTCAGGCAGAGGACCTATGTACTTGGAATGAACATGTTTGTCTGTTTTCTTTATTCTTCAATCATGAATATTTTGATGAGTATCTCAGTTTCTAGGCTAATTCAAGGCCTCTCATTTACTTGCTCCCTTGTTTTCCAAGCTTGACTACTGGAAACTGTTTCATGTTACCCTATATCTCTTTGAAATGCCTCATAATTGTGGGCCTCCTTTTGTGAATACTTTCTTTCTTTAATCATAAGACACTCCAAGGGTCATTTTGTGGGCCTTTGGCTTCAAAGAATCAATCATTACTTTTTTTTAAATTTCCTTTTTATTATCTTTAAGTACTTGTAAAAAGAAATTGCCATTTAATAAAGTAGTTCCTGAATACAATGCATCTTGATCGATATCACCCCTTTCAACATTCTAACCCTTCCTTCCCCTATACACTCCTTTCCTTATTCTTAATTTTATAGGATATATATTGAATTCTTTTTATTGTTAATATAAAGATGCTGTATAGAGGGGTTACAATTACATAAGTCAGACACTGTCACCTCTTCCCTTGCTGGCTCCTAGTTTTGCCCTCCCATTCCCACCCACAAGTTGTATAGTTCATCTTCAACATAATACCCAGTGACTACAGCTCCTGCATTTCTTCACACTTTTTCCTTCCATTCCTGTGTCCTCCTTATGCTCCCAAAGACAAATAAATGAGCATACAAGACACAAAGAAAAGAAAACAAAGAAATACCTCATTTCCATTTCTTGGAATTCATTTTGATAGATATTATTTTATATGATTACAGACACATAGGCATTGCACCTTTGTGTCCCTCCCTAAGAGTATAAATTGCATTCATGACTGCATTCTCCCATTTGATCATTTCGTGATGAGCTTTACTTTTTGCCTTTTAAGGAAGTCCAAATTTGGGTGCTTGTTACTGCTAGTGTGCCATTACTTCTTAGCACTCTTGACTGACAAAGAATTAATATATCTGCATATTTAATACACCATCCACAAGCAGAAATATATATTATATTACAAATATACATATATGCACATATACACACATATATACATATACAATACATTTATTCTTCATGTAATTGCATACATCTAAGTCACTTCTGTGACTGAATACTGATGTCTCCTATTCAAATTAGTTCTTATATGGATTATCCAAAATTCCTCCCTTTGCTTATCTATAAGTTCCCACTCTTGCCACTGAGAAATCTCTCTACTTTCCCCTTTCTACTTCCTGAGTGTTTTTGTATGGCTTCAAAAATATTAACTCATATGATCTCATATTTTTATTAGAGTGCACTGTTATTCTACAGATCTTGTAGTTTGATAGACTCCATTCATTACCAAAGTTTACTTGGATAAGCACTTTCATCTCCCACTACATTCAATGAGCTTGGTTTATATATTCATAGATACAGTTCAATTCTTTTGAAGCACTTAGCATTCTATTCTGGGATCTCCCAACAGCCTAATGTGATTCTTTTTGTTTTAGTAAGTTCTTTATTGTGGAAATACTGTACAGAGGGGTTAAGTTACGTGGGCAAGGTAATGAGTACATTTCTTATCAAGCACTGTTGCCTCCTCCTTTGTTTTTCCCCTACCATCCCTTCCCTCCCACCTCCACAACTATACTCTCCCACCCCCACCCTGCCTAAATTGTAAAGTTCGTTTTCCAACATAGTGTCTTGTACACCTCATTGTTTGAATGGGTCAACTTGTATCCTTTTTTATACATTTTGTTTTTTCTCTTCCCCTCCCCAAATTATAACAACATCAAATACAATGAAAACAGAGGTTATACCATGGGGGAGGGACATACAAAGCAACAAAAAAAAATCACATGGTACCTTATAAATATGTTAGAAACAATAGCAAGAAAGAAAAAAAAACACTTGTGTCCCTATCTTGGGGTTCATTTCACTTAACTTGACCTTATCTGGTCATATGTATGTAACTTTTGACCTTCCCTACTTATGCCAGACATATACTAGTTATTGCAAATAAGGGAAACCATGGAACCTATGTTTCTTTGGACGTGGTTACCTCACTTAATATAATCGTTTCCAAGTCTTTCCATATCCTGACAAATGGAGCAATGTCATTCTTTCTGATGGAGGCACAGAATTCCATTATATGTATATATCTATATATAGATATATACATATATATATATCATATTTTCTTGATCCATTAATATACTGAGGGGCATCTGGTAAATAATGCTACAACAAACATAGTTGTGCTGGTAGCTTTAGTATGGTCTTGTTTGTGATTTTTGGACATTTGGGTAAATGTCCAAAAGTGGGATTGCTGGGTCATAGGGGAGCTCTATGTGGAGTCTTTTAAGGAGCCTCCATACAACTTTCCAAAGTGATTGAACAAGTTTACACTCCCACCAACAATGCAGCAGGGTTCCCTTCTGGCCACATCCCCTCCAGCATCTGTTGTTATTAGAGTTCTTGATTATAGCCATTCTAACTGGGGTGAGGTTGAATCTCAATGTTGTTTTGATTACATTTCTTTTATGACTAGAGAGGTTGAGCACTTCTTCATATGTCTATTGGCCATTCTTATTTCATCTTCGGAGAAGTTTCTCTTTAAGTCTTTAGCCCAGTTATTTATCAGGCAGTTGTTTCTTTGAGGATTTGTTGTAGGGGGATTTAATTTTTTGAGTTCCAAGAATATTTTAGATATGAGACCCTTGTCCATTGTATGGCTAGTGAAGATCTTCTACTAATCCATGGGCTTTCTATGGATTTTTCTAGCTATGTCCTTTGCCATGCAGAAGCTCTGCAGCTTCATGCAATCCCATTTTCCAACCTTTCTTTGATTTGTTGTGTTTCTTGTGTCTGTATTAAGAAAATTTTGGCCTGTGCTAAGGAGACCTAGGGTTTCTCCTATTCCATCCTGTAATGTTTTCAGTGTGTCTGCTTTGACTCTGAGGTCTTTGATCCATTTGGAGTTGATTCTGGTGCATGGTGATATAGATTAAAATTCACTGTTGGTGCAGCAGACTTCTGTGAGTTCGACAAGTGTTTAATGGTCTCTATTCACCATCAGAGAGTCATACAATATGGTCAGCATCCTAAAACAAACGAGCTACTTCACTAGTCCTAATTTGCATTTCTCTCATGGCTAAGATACTGAGCATCTTCATATATATAGATATATATGTAGATATATAGATAGATATATAGATAGATATTTCTTCAGAAACATCTATTCTGATCAGTTGATAAGTTTTTTTCAATATGATTGCTTTATTTTGTATCTTTTTAAGTTCCATATATCCTAGATATTTTGGATATTACCTCTCAAAAGACTAAATATCCAAGTGTTTTCTCCAATTTTTAGGTTGTCTCTTCATTCTGCTGATTGTTTCCTTTGCTGTGCCATAATTTCACTTTCATCTAAAACTGTTGCTCAAGTTTTTTCTGTCTCCAATAGTCTTGTGGTTCTATAAAAATATGTCATTGTCTCAATGTCTTGAAGTATCCCCGTGTTTTCCTCTAGTAGTTTGATTTTAGGGTGTTAAATTAATGCCTATGATAATTTTCAGTTGACTTTCATACAGGTTGAGAAAATGGGTATCCAGGTTTTCTAACACTATATATTGAAGACACTGTGCTTATTTCTTGAATCTTGATTCTGTTCCGTTGGCATATTTCTGTTTATATGTCAATACCATGCTGTTTTAGTTACTAGGGCTCTTTATTATGTCTTAAAATTGGGTATTATGAAGCCTCTAGCTTTCCTATTGTTGCTCATTATTGCTTTCACTATTCAGTGTGTTTTGTGATTCCCTATGCATTTTCAAATTGTTTTTTGTTTTTTGTTCTGTGAAAAATGAAAAAAGTGACATTGGAATTGTGAGGTGATTACATTGAATCTGTACATTTTGTTAGGTTAAAATACTTTTAGTTTTGCCATTCCAGAATATTATAGAATACAGCTTTTATACAGAATACAGAATACAGCTTTTTCTGGCTTAGTTATTTTCTTGCTTAGGAAGTCTATCTCTATGAAGTTTAGTAGTTCATTTCCTCTTATTTTTAAATGGGATTTTAATACATATATTTCAATGTATTCAGTCATCTAATTTAGAATACCAAGGTTGTTTCTTGTTTGGAGCAATTGTGAATAAATTTATTATAAGTGTCCATATACAGGTTTTTAGTGTGAATATGTTTTCAAAACAATCACATAAATAGCACAATTGGAAGACTAGGTTCAGCTTTGTAACAGTCAACCCATCTTCCTAATTTGTATCATTTCATATCCTCACAATAAATGAGTTTCTGTTCTTCTAAGTCAAAAAGTATTGTATGCTGGTATTTTCAAATTTTAGCCATTAAATAGACACATAGCCTAATCTCATTACTGTTTTAATTTTAAGGGATTATGTTGAGACTTTTCCACTTGGTTTACATTACTAATTTTACAGCTTCTTAGGTGTGATGTACAGATCTTTTGTTCATTTTTATTGAGTTATTTGTTTCCTTATAGCCAAATATTAATATTTATTTTTAATCTTTAGATATAAGATATCTTTTGGATATAGGTTTTCAAATGTTTTTCCCATTTTATAGCTTAATTTTCTTCCTCTTAACCATGTATTTTACAAAGAACAAGTTTAAGTTTTGATCATGTTAAATTTTTCAGTTTCTGTCTTCCACAAATAGTATTACAGATAATGTATTTAAAATCTCATGGACATGATCATGCAGATTTTATCTTCTGGGTTTTTTTCAGCATTTTATAGTTTTTAATTTTACATTGAAACTTAGGATTTACTTAATCTTATATAAGATTTACAGTCTACATTTAGGTAATTTCTTGTGTATGGGTTTCCATTTGTTCTGGAACTAACAATTGAAAAGACCATTGTTTCTTCATTAGGTTACATATGTGTGCTTTTATCAAAGATTAGGAGGCAATGTTTTTGTGAGACAATTCTGAGCTTCCCATTCTGTTAGCCTGTGTCTCCTATTCCCCTCAATATGCTAACTTGATTATTTTGGTTTTATGTTGGACTTCAAATCAGCTGTATGAATCCTCTAACTTTGCTCTTCTTCAGCATTGTCTTAACCATTACTTTTATTTTCCATATAAAGTTAGAACCAGTATACTATTGAAGCATAGTGCTTGCACCAAAGCTATAGATAAAGGTTTAAAAAGTAATATGTTATCTGTGTTGTCAATCAATTTTAGCAATCCAAGTGTGAGAGCAATATTCCTAGTTCATTAAATTATCATCAGCGCAGGCTTTTGCCGGTAGCTTATTGTGATACAGAAAGTACAGAGGTAACTGACTGTCCTCAATGACTTAAAACTGATGAGAGAAACAAAAATGAATAAAATGATGGCTAAGGAAACAGAAGGTATACAAGATATAAAACATAAAAAGTATTTATAGGAGGAAGTTATTTGGGAACTTTTATATAAGACATAAAGATAGTGTTACTGGCCAATCAGGTTAGATGTTACTAGCCAACTAGGTTTTAAATCCTTGACCCTATTAGCAATGTTACAGTGAGTAAATTAACTGCCCTCATTTTCTATTATCCAAACTTTTGAAAAGAACAAAGATAAATCTGAAACCATAGTTTTGTGATGATATTGTAAAATACAGCCTGTGAACATCCTAGTGTGATTACTAGCCCATATTATGTGTTCAATTAACGCTAATACCCTTGTCTCAATTTTGCATCTTTATCTTTTTAATTACTTTTTAAATTGTCTCTAAGTAGTTGTAGTACTCAACATGTGTGTGTATGTGTGTGTAAAATTAGAACTTCGAAAAAATTAGGGAATGGGTGTAGTTGGGAGAAATGGAGTGACATTGATCATCTTTTTCTTTAAACTAGAGAAGAAAGAATGACAGTACCTCCATGAGCAAAAGAAGCCATTATGATTGGAACAATTGTCTAGGAAAGGGATTAGCCAGCATTTTCTGTAAAATTCCATTCAACTTGCAACAATGATACCCACAAGTATATTGGAAATGAACTTTACAATTCGGGGGGGGTGGGGGGGGAGTGAGAGGAGTGGAGAGGGAAGGGATAGTGGAAGAATAACAAGAGGCTAACAATGCTCTACAAGGAATGTACTCATTACCTTACTCATATAACTGTAACCCATCTGTACAGCATCTTCACAATAAAATTTTAAAAAGAAAAAAATCCATTCGACAAAATCTTGAGTATATAACCCTATCATACTATTATCTGCCTTTGATTGTGAAAAGTCATACAAACTACATAAATGAATGAATTTGGATGAAACAACAAAATGTGTGTACAAAATAGGCAGTGGATCTAATTTTGTGTGGAAACTCCTTTCTTAACTCTAGCACAAGATCAGAAACACAGTCCCAATGGGAGGAATGAATTCACAAATACCTTGTTGAAATAAATGGAAGTAGAGGCCTGTTCATTCTAAAGATGGGTTGGGGTAGAGGAAAAGTGGAGCATGGCTCCAGTCGAGAAAAGGCATAAACGGATACTGCAGAAACTTAAGAGATTTGAGAGTTATAATGTATTGTAAGTTTGAAGTTAAAATATTAAAAAATAGTTATTTGGTCATTTAAAATTCAACAATGTGAGATATAAGGAATAGACTATTTTATAAGTTGTCCAAGGTATTAAATCTTCAAGGTGGTGGCTCTGGGCAATTTTGATGTTCCCTATGTTCCTGCACCTCTCTAATTCCTTATGCTGTCTAACAGAAAGGTCTTTGCAGGGCATGTGCTAGCTGTTCCCTTTTATATATATATGTGTGTGTTTGTATTTTATATATTTATGTACATTATATATTAATATATGTAAATCTAGGAATGTTCAGTAGTAGAGCAATTACATAGCATAAAATGTAAATATAACTATACATACAAACATAAATACACACAGGTACATGTATATTTTATACAAAATAGATGGCTACTTATGAAAATTAGGAATAAAGCAGTATGTATAGTCAAAATTAAAAGGTTTGTATAATCTCACAACATAAAGGTAATCTAACTTAAAATAGACTCAACTAACTAAAGATAATAAAAATATTCAAGTAAAATAAAATATACTTAATATCCATTTTTGTTCACCCTGAGTGATTTCACATATAAAACTTTGCTGAAATCAAATTTTATATACAATATGATTGTTTCTAATAATATCTAGTATGCATAATTCACATCATGAACTATTGAATGTAATTATTTTGTTGACATCAAAATGCATTGAACTGATAAGCTCTAATTAACTTGATGACTCTTCTACTGTAGGGCGTTTAGGTTCCTTCAATTTTTGCAATTATTAATTAAACCTCAATATGAGTCTTTTATGACTGTAGCTTTAGCCGGGCGCCAGTGGCTCATGCCTATAATCCTAGCTACTCAGGAAGCTGAGATCTGAGGATCGCAGTTCAAAGCCAGCCGGGGCAGGAACATCCATAAGACTCTTACCTCCAATAAACCACTGGAAAACCGGAAGTGGCGCTGTTGCTCAAGCGGTAGAGTGCTCGCTTTGAGCTGAACAGCACAAAGACAGCGCCCAGGCCCAGAGTTCAAGCCCCACGTTCAAGCCCCACGACCGACCAAAAAAAAAAAAAAAAAAAAAAATCAAGACTGTAGCTTTAAATAACTTGGGTACTATTTTTAAATACATTTTCAAAAAGAAGGTTAATGAATTGTAATCTCTACCTCCAGATGGACTTTCGCCAGTTCTGTAACTGTGACAGCTTTATGGTAATACCATAAGCATTGAATCTGCATACAGCTATTTTTAATTTGTCAGTTTTGTAGTATAATTATGACTCTTTAGTAATCCAATGTTCTGTTTTTCTATTAGTAAGTTGTAATATGTTATATAGAAATTGTTCACTTGTATTTTAATAGCATCCCTCCTTTTCATATCATTATTCCATTTCTTCAGTGATATTTTGGGGAATTCATGGTACTGGAGTTGAATTCAGTGTCTTGTGCTTACTAGGTATGTAATGTATACAATAATATATGTATCTATAATGACTGGTGCATTTAACACATGTATAACACAGTGTAAAATGCTCTAAGCAGGGTCATTACTATTTGTTTATCCTTAAACACTTTTCATTTTTGTGTCAAGCAATTTCAAACTCTAGTATTCTAGTACTTTATAAGTTGTGTGACAAATTTTGGTAAACTATATTCATCCTGCTGTACAGTAGATGACTAGAATTTATTCCATCTATCTAACCATATTTGGATACTTCATCTTCCTCACCCTTTCTATGTCTTGTATAGCCTGTTCTAATCCTCTACCTCATTGAAATTAACATTTTATATTCTTCTTTACATGTAAAAATATTTCCTTTTATTTATTTTCATCTGTACGTTTCTGAGTATGATTTATTTCACTCAAATATTTTTAAGATGCAAATGTATGCCTTCATGTATTAGTAATCCATTTTTTTTCTTCTTAAGAACTATGGTATAGCAACAAAATCTTTACTATTTTGACAGCTAATATTTGAGTTCTTTTAAATTTTGACTATTACAGTGTCAGAGAAAAAGCAGGGGCACAATTTGTTTTTTCTCATGATTGTACTACACTTTGTTTTTCAATTGTAGTATATGATAAGTTGCTTCGTATTTCCATTGAAACTTTTGTCATTGGCAGTGTTTCTTGTGATAAAAGACTTATCATGTAAAATCTATTATTAGTGCCAGTTAATCCATTCATGATATTACATAAGCATTACTACCATGTAGTTTGACTGCTTTATCACTTGCAAGGAAAGCATACACATTCAATGAGCAGTACCTACTCACTTTAATCTCCTTTTGGCACTGAGTGACCTTTGGTCTTCCCTTTTCCCTCTCTTTAATGTTAGCTCTTCTAGTAGTGAGCTGACAACTCCATTTGCCTTAATATTTCATGATTTTGATGGCTAATAATGTATCTTTTAAAAGTGCAGATGGGCCGTTTATACGTACACAAAGTCTGTTGCATATTTTTGTATGTTGTTTTCTCCTTTGTGTTGTCTGTCTTGTAGTATTGATTTGTTGAATCCTTTATGGAGTTTGGATACAATTTACATGATGGATAGCATCTACTTACAGCAGAAATTTTCTCAATGAGTTGTTTGTACAAATTTTAAAAACTATGCTTCCAAATTAGTAGTTTCTAATTTTGATAGCACCCCATAGTAATTCATTAAGATTGCTGCAAGGACGTCAACTACCTCCATGTATTTACTTATTTCATGCTATAGGCATTTCAGAGTAATCAGGAATATATAGTAATCAAGAACAAATAAAGTTGAGGTAAAAATATTAAAATCCTCCAGCAAGCTCCTGGACCAAGAGCAAGCAGTCACCCTTTTTAGCTACTGGGACTTGGGTAAGATAGTGCATGTCACAGACTTTGATTCTAGCAAGTGGCAACTCTGAATGTGATAAAGTATTAGGTTGTCATTCTGCTTTTTTTTTCCATAGAAGGGGTTTAATGACATGCCCAGTACTTAAAATTCATGTTTCAAACTGCCTCCCTTTCACTATCAGAGTAACCCAACAAGGTATAGAGCAGGGGGAAAAACCCTCATTTATCCATGGGATGATGGAAGGACTTGCAGTCCCTTTGTAATCACCTTGGTTTCCAAGAGGAAAGGGAAAATTCACCGATGAACGTCTTGTGTAGAAGGCAAACTGCCCTTCCAACAGGAAATGCTTTCTTCTTATCATCTTGAAGAAAATAGCCCCAAACTCAGGAGACCACCTGGCTCTTGTCATGCTCTTAGTAATAAAGTGATAATTTTCCCAGAATTTCTCCAGAGACTGAGCTAATGGTCAACTAGACTACACACCTGCAATTGGGGATTGTTTTAACTATGTATACTTTCCTCACTCTTTGCCCCTAATTCTTCCTATTTACCCTTAAGCCAATGTCTACACCCACCCCAGAGAAAAATAAAACAAAAACTTGCAGATGCCATGAAATGCTGTTTTCCCCTGGCTCCTTTCTCTGCCCTTCAAAAAATTAGTAAAATCCTATCACATATAAAAGGAACTACAAATTAGCCTACAAGATACCTACACAACAAATGAAAATTTAAACATAGTATCCACCATACCAAAACAATGCAAATGTTTAGGGAGAAATTAGTTTGATTGGTAATTTATTTTGTTTTGTTTTGTTTGTTCCACAATCCAAGGAAGAATTTTATGGGTCCTCAGAAAGTTACTATTTTTTAGCATGTATATGATAAAAAAAAATCTTTGAAGACAAGAAACTATGTGTAATCTAAAAATTACAACTTTTGGTGATGGAGGGGTTATTTTTATGCTGCTTGACCATTCAGACAGCAATAGTCTCACAATATACATAATTATTTTTATACTTATAAAAGATTGGATGGTCTGGTGTGTTCAAAATGTAATATTTTGTGCTTAATACCACAAGTTGCCTTCGGATTTTTTGGAGAGTGGTCACTTTCAATCATATTCTCTCTTATGAAAATATATATACTATGCAGATCTGGACTTACTGACCCAATGAATAAATGAATAAAAATAAAAATACCCAAATTCTAAATAACTTCCTATATTAGAAACAAAAAAACATTATTTGTAATGAAAAACATTTCCTTGCGAGTGAGTCTGTTTGCCAAATGAGAGATTTAGGAGCAATAATCTTCTAAAAAAATACTGGATCAAAGCATATAATTGACCTTTTTAATATGTGTTACAGTTCAGTTTTCCCACTTCCTACCTTTCTTTAGATGGTGAAATTTAGGACGATGCTAATCTCAACAGGAACTTTATAGCTTTAGCCTTCCCAGATATAAGAGATATTTGCATAGTGTGAACTTTATATTTATTCTTAAGATTCTTCAGATAAATGTCATTGACATATTTAAAAATGAATAGAATCCATCTCACAACACTGACATGAAAAACTCAAGAAAAGCAGACCTTTATTAATTCTAAACACGAAGCTCACCATTTTGTAGAGGAAGAAAAATTTAAAACTTCTTATTCTCATGGCTTTTTGGTCATAATTTCTATATGTGTGATTTGCTATTGAGAATGCTACCTACCACATAGCTGCGATTACAAATATGCATATGTAATACTTGTTTATTGAGTTAAATCATCTCTACTGTTTGTCCTGGGCTAACCTGAAACTGCCATCTTCCCAATATTTACCTGTACAAAAATTTAGTTTTAATTGAATTTTTTATTTCATAAATATTCAAACGTTCTCATAGACTACCATGCAGTTGAAAACAAATTTAGAAACTTCACAGCAGACTGCTCACAGAACTTTATACACTAAAGTGTGAAATTATGGTGCTTTATGTATAATATTTCTAAGATCTGACAGACTGTAAACAGCCATTGGTTCTTCTCAAAAATCATTTGGGTAATCTTGTTGGTCTATTCAATTGATATTATAAGTCATTTCTACAAAAAGAATATGACATTATACATTTGAGATTTCCTTTAAATTTTTATAATTATTACTAGAGAAGATATTCAAGATATATGTTCTTACTAGACAAGATCACAGCTTGCTTCTTCATTTGTAAGACTTCTATAGTTTAATATATCATAATTTTGATGACACATTTTTATCATATATGTTGATATCTTTTCTAAATATTTTATGTTTTCTGTCAGTTATTACATAAGATAACTATTGTTATGGAATATGTATCTTTTTAACCCAGGCTTTGCTGTGCTCTTAGTTACAATAGATGGGGAAGGTGGTTGTCTATCCACATTTGTGATTGTGACTCCAGGTTGTGAAGATATAACCAATATATCTGAACCCGTGATTTATTGCATTAATAATACTTTACATTGATAACTCTTTCTTAACTAAAATTTTAATGAGAATGTTTCAGAATTGCATATAAGTATAATGCTAGGTATTTTACATATTAAAAGAGAATATCTTTATTCTTACTTTATCATTGGGGATTTCTTATAACTAAGGATTACTTTAGTGTGTTGGAATTTCAACAGATCTCTTAGGAATACATTCCAATAATTAATTTCACACTAATTATCAGGAAATGTGTTTATTTTACACTTAAATCCCCAGTACTTCAATTCAAATCAAATCTTGTATTATGACTTATGAATGCAGGTTGTTCATTAGTAACACTTTTCCCTATAATCATCTATCTGAGAACAATATTGTGAGTATTTGTACCTCTTCTAGTCTGTGCTAGGATAGAAAATAAGCTCTAAAAATATTTTACATGGTAGATATAGGTTTCTGAACCATCTCCAAATTTTTCTTGGATCATTTAAAAACAAAATAATTTGTCATATTCTCTCCAAATGCTTCAGTGAATTTGTATGTGAAATGATACAATTTGGAATTTTCTAACATGGCAAAAATGATAGAGGGCTTGAAAAAAATGAATATAATAAGAAATCCATTCAATTTAAATGGATGAATACACAAGAGTGCTAATCTAGCTAAGAGAATGCTGAATCTGAGTGTCTTTTGTAAAGTCAATAAATAAAGCCATCCTAATCAAAGCAGAAATTGATGTTATTTCTATGAAGATAGCTACATAAAGTAAAATGAAAGGGAACTGATCATCTGGACTTAAAAATTACACAGATTCATGAATAATTGAAAAGAATTACTTTATCAACAATATTATGAATCATAATTTATATACTTGGTCCAGAACTTCAAATTACTAAAGAGAATTGAGTATTTATATATATGGTGAAAACTGTTTTGTCTGAAAGTGTGCTATGCTAAAATTTCCTTTAGGTTTTTAGACAGTTACATTATTTTAGAATATCTCTTTTAGTTCCCATTTCTCCTTTGCATCTGGTATTATGCAGGGAAAGAGCAGAAATTATGGATGTTAGGAAACATTGGACCTTATCTGTGAGTCCCAGGAATATTTTATTAAATTTCTCAGCATTCATTATCCTTCATATGATAGCTACTCTACTTTTTGACTATTTTCCTATGCATTTCAAAAATATTCAACAAAGAGTAGGCTCATGTGAACAAGTACACCACAGTATAGATTTCAGTTACTGTTACTAATATCACTTCACCTCAACCATATTTTTCATGGCTGGAAAGTTGGTACATGGATCCTTGGCCTGATGCTGTAAATAATTTGGTCATAATATTCACCCTATACAGGAAAAAATGATGGTCAAAATGAATATTCTTTCTTTCCCACATTTTAATTAGCATCCATTATTTGTACACTATAGTTTTCTTTTGATCTGTCCATGTCTGCACACAATATATCTTGATCAGACCCACCTGATTAGTCACTCCCTCTGTCCCTTCTTCTTCCCTTCCCAAACCAATCTAAACAAGCTTTATTGTTCTATTTTTACAATACATATTTTATCCTCTCTATCTACCCTCTCCTTTCCCTTGTACCTACCATTTATTTCCAAAGACAATTCTCTTTGGAATTTTGTGTATTGACCTGATTATTTTTTGTCACAATTTTTGCAGCTCAGTATAATAGATTCTAAGTAAATTCTATTGAATTAGGGTATGCATACATTTATTTAAATCAGTTGATTATATTTTTGATAGTTTTTTTCTTTCATTCTTAAATAATGAAAGACAGAATTACTTGAATCTTTTTGTACAGATTTATTAATTACCTTAAAATACTAAAGATTTTGAATTTCTAGATCACAAATGTGACTATAATTTTCAGAGCAACTGAGGGAAAAAATACTTCCTACTTGATAATCTTCCAAGTTTATTTTACTTCAGTTTTTAAGCAAGAATTTCTTAAGAGTTCCAGAATATAATCACCTACTCTAAGGGAAGGAAAGGTTAACTTAGGTCTCTTGAGGCCAAACCTATGGTGAATAAATATTCCCTCTTCACACATTGTCAGTGACCTGAGCAAAAAGGGAGGACATTCAGGCAACTGGGTAGAAGAACTGGATTTTGAACTTCTAAACATAACTCTTCTATGATCACCCATATGAACAGAAGTACTTCAAGTGTCACTAACTTAAATAGAAAGCTTTTGTTGTTCATAAAATCCAATGAACCATTCACAGTGACTGAATCAACTTTTCCCTTCCGACTCACCTCAAGTCTAATTCATTCATTATAAAGCAATTCTTCCTGTTCCCAAGGCTTAAGCAAAAATGGGTTGAAATATAGAGGTAGATACCATTGATAGAGATGAGGAAAGGATATTCTATTCTTTATTTTTGTGTTTCTTCCCTTCCTTCTAAATTGAACTCCTCAATGAAAATGAATTGGAGAACATTTATTGGTGTGCTTATTATTCACTGGGAACTACAAACAGAATGGATGGCTGACTGCTTTGAAATTGAAAACTCCATTCACAAATATTATGCCATATTTTTTTGTGCAAGCAAGTCTGAGAATCATAACATTAATAGATAACTAAATCTGATGGCCAGAAAAGACCAAGATTATTTTTCTGATTTCCCAAAACAAACCTTCCCTACCCAAGAACATGTCTCACACTCGGCTTTAGGTGCTTCTGACAACAGAATGAAATAAATAAGTGGATCTTATATTTTGTATGGGTTTTGTTTCTTTTTACTTGTTAATTTATTGAGTTTCTATTACATGATGGTTATCACTGAAAAGCATTTTAAATATAGTTATGAGCAACACAGGTATGCTCCTTTTACGTGGGAGTTTATAATCTAGAAAAAGACAGAAGTTTAACCATCACAGCTGCTAGAAAATATTATATATGGGGGTGGGTTTTTAATTCTTACTAGGATTCATAGCCTACAATAGATAAATGATCCAATACAGAAATGAGAAGACTGATGAAAAATGTCTACATCACAGGCACTGGAGAACTACTAAGGCAACAAAAATTTGGAGGATATAATCTGAATATAAGTACTAGATTGAAGTGAACCAACAGTTTGCAATGTCCCTCATTTGGAAGCTGAAGATATGCCAGAAAAGAGATATATTTATAAATTTTAAACAGCACACAGCACAAACTTAAGAACCAAAGCTCATACTGAAAAATCAAAGGTAGTGTTTGTGTGTTAAGCAAACCAGGATGAAGATTAAGAATTTTTCTGTGAGCCTCTTCAGTAAATGGTGTTGGCAAAATTGGATAACTACTAGTAGAAAACTAAAGCTAGATCCTTATATATATCACCCTGCACCAGAATCAACTCCAAATGGATCAAAGACCTCAGAGTCAAAGCAGACACTCTGAAAACATTACAGGAAGGAATAGGAGAAACCCTAGGTCTCCTTGGCACAGGCCAAAATTTTCTTAATACAGACCCAGAAACACAACAAATCAAAGAAAGGTTGGACAAATGGGATTGCATGAAGTTGCAGAGCTTCTGCATGGCAAAGGACATAGCTAGCAAGATCAATAGAAAGCCCATAGATTGGGAGAAGATCTTCACTAGCCATAAAATGGACAAGGATCTCATAACTAAAATATACCTGGAACTCAAAAAATTAAATCCCCCAACAACAAATCCTCAAAGAAAAAACTGCCGAAAAAGACATATCTAGCAAGATCAATAGAAAGCCCACAGAATGGGAGAAGATCTTCACTAGCTATACAACAGACAAGGGTCTCATATCTAAAATATACTTGGAACTCAAAAAAGTAAATACCTCAACAACAAATCCTCAAAGAAGCAACTGCCCAATAATTAAGTGTGCTAAAGACTCAAAGAGAAACTTCTCTGAAGAAAAAAGAAGGATGGCCAATAGACACATGAAGAAATGCTCAACCTCCCTAGCCATAAAAGAAATGCAAATCAAAACAACATTGAGATACCACCTCACTCCAGTTAGAATGGCAAAAATCAAGAACTCTAACAACAACAGATGCTGGAGGGGATGTAGATAGAAGGGAACCTTACTTCATTGTTGGTGGGAGTGTAAACTTGTTCAACCACTTTGGAAAGCAGTATGGAGGTTCCTCAAAAGACTTCACATAGATCTCCCCTATGATCCAGCAATCCCACTTTTGGGCATTTACCCAAATGTTTACAAACAAGACCACACTAAAGCTACCAGCACAACTATGTTTATTGCAGCATTATTTACCATAGCTAAGACATGGAAACAACCCAGATGCCCCTCAGTAGATGAGTGGATCAAGAAAATGTGGTATATATACACAATGGAATTCTATGCTTCCATCAGAAAGAATGACATTTCCCCATTTGTTAGGAAATGGAAAGGTTTGGAAAAAATTATATTAAGTGAAGTAAGCCAGGCCCAAAGAAGCATAGGTCCCATGGTTTCCCTTATTTGCAATATCTAGTGTAGGTATGAGTCAAGCGGAAAAGGTCAGATAATGTGATGTTAGGAAAATGAACCCTTAAATATGTATTTTAATGTTTTCGTTTCTTTCTTGCATGTGTTTCTAACGCATTTATAAGATTATTTCTTTGTTGCTTTGTATGTCCCTCCCCTACAGTGTAACCCCCGCTTTCGCTATATTTGATGTCAGTATAACATGTGGAGGAGATGGGGACAAACAAGTCGTTTAAGGATTCAGGTGGACCTGTTGCAACAATGAGAAGTACAAAATGTCATGTCAAAACCAGCTTTACAATGTCGGTGTGGGGGGGGGGGGAAGGCGGTATAATTGGGTGGGGGGAGGGGGGTAAAATTGGGTGGGGGGAGGGGGGAGGCGGGGAAGGGAAGTGAAGGGTAAACAAAGGAGGAGGCTGCAATGCTTGGTAAGAAATGTATGCATTATCCTGCCCATGTAATTGTAGCCCCTCTGTACAGTATGTTCTCAAATAAAATAAAATACAATAAAAAAAAAAAAAAAGACTTCACATAGAGCTCCCCTATGACCCAGCAATCCCACTTTTGGGCATTTACCCAAATGTATACAAACAAGACCACACTAAAGCTACCAGCACAACTATGTTTATTGCAGCATTATTTACCATAGCTAAGATATGGAACCAACCCAGATGCCCCTCAGTAGATGAATGGATCAAGAAAATGTGGTATATATACACAATGGAATTCTATGCCTCCATCAGAAAGAATGACATTGCCCCATTTGTTAGGAAATGGAAAGACTTGGAAAAAATTATATTAAGTGAAGTAAGCCAGGCCCAAAGAAACATAGGTCCCATGATTTCCCTTATTTGCAATATCTAGTATATATATGAGTCAAGCAGAAAAGGTCAGATAATGTGATGTTAGGAAAATGAAACCTTAGATATGTGTTTTAACATTTTTTTTCTTTCATGCATTTGTTTCTAATGCATTTATAAGATTATCTCTTTGTTGCTTTGTATGTCCCTCCCCCACAGTATAACCCCTGCTTTCACTATATTTGATGTCGGTATAATTTGTTGAGGAGATGGGGAAAAACAAGTCGTTTAAGGATACAGGTGTAACTGTTGCAACAATGAGAAGTACAAGTTGTCATGTCGAAAATGAACTTTACAACATTGGTGCGGGGTGGGGGGGAGTGGGTGAGGGGGCGAGGGGGGGGAGGCTGGGAAGGGATGTGAAGGGTAAACAAAGTAGGAGGCTGCAATGATTGATAAGAAATGTACTCATTATCTTGCCCATGTAATTGGAACCCCTCTGTATAGTATGTTCACAAAAAATAAAAATTAAATTTAAAAAAAATTAAAAAAGAAACAACTGCCCAATAAATAAGTGGGCTAAAGACTTAAAGAGAAACTTCTCGAAGAGGAAAGAAAGATGGCCAATAGACACATGAAGAAATGTTCAACCTCCCTAGCCATAAAAGAAATGCAAATCAAAACAACATTGAGATACCACCTCACTCCAGTTAGAATGGCAAAAATCAAGAACTCTAATAACAACAGATGCTGGAGAGGATGTGGACAGAAGGGAACCTTACTGCATTGTTGGTGGGAGTGTAAACTTGTTCAACCACTTTGGAAAGCAGTATGGAGGTTCCTCAAAAGACTCCACATAGAGCTCCTCTATGACCCAGCAATCCCACTTTTGGGCATTTACCCAAATGTTCACAAACAAGACGACACTAAAGCTACCAGCACAACTATGTTTATTGCAGCACTATTTACCATAACTAAGATCTCGAACCAACCCAGATGCCCCTCAGTAGATGAATGGATCAAGAAAATGTGGTATATATACACAATGGAATTCTATGCCTCCATCAGAAAGAATGACATTGCCCCATTTGTTAGGAAATGGAAAGACTTGAAAAAAATTATATTAAGTGAAGTAAGCCAGGCCCAAAGAAAAGTCCCATGGTTTCCCTTATTTGCAATAACCAGTATATGTCTGAGTTAAGCAGAAACGGTCAGATAAGTTGATGTTAGGGAAATGAACCCTAAGATATGTATTCAAATGTTTTTTTTCTTTCATGGGATTGTTTCTAACACATTTATAAGATTATTTCTTTGTTGCTTTGTGTGTCCCTCCCCCATGGTATAACCCCGGCTTTCACTGTATTTGATGTTGTTATAATTTGTGGAGGGGAAGGGAAAAACAAATCGTTTAAATAGGGCTACAGGTGGACCCATTGCAACAATGAGACGTACAAGTTGTATGTTGAAAACGAACTTTACAACTTTGGTGGGGGGGGGGAGGATTGGGTGGGGGACAAGAGAAGATGGGATGGGAAGGAGAAACAAAGGAGAGGCTACAATGCTTGATAAGAAATGTACTCATTATCTTGCCCATGTAATTGCAACCCCTCTGTACAGTATTTTCACAATAAAAAAAAACTATGGGAAAAAAAAAAGAATTTCTCTGTGAACTCTCCGATTGAATTTGAGTGTGATACCACAAATTACAGTTAAGCCAAAGGAGCCAAAACATCAGTAATAGTGAAATCCAGTCTCAACTTTGGTTCTTATTGAGTTATAAGCCAATTCCATATGTGTAAAAAATATTTTTCAAAAAAGGGTTGGACATACTTCATTCAGATTGTCTATACCCATGTGTGCATCATATTTGATATTCAGTTTTTTTGGGGGGGGTCCATTCATGGTCCCTGAACTCTGGACCTGGGCGCTGTCCCTCAGCTCTTCAGCTCAAGGCAAGTGCTCTACCACTTGAGCCACAATGCCACTTCCGGCTTTTTTCTTTTTTTTGCTTATGTGGTGCTGAGGCATCGAACCCAGGGCCTCAGGCATGCAGGGCAAGCGCTCTACCACTGAGCCACCTTCCCAGCCCCATGATATTCAGTTTTTTAATTGTTCATTTGAAAACACAAAACTCCCACCAAATGAAAGAGAAAAAATAGGTAATAAAAAGACCTGTGGACAAAGTTTGCATGACTTAAAAATATCTAAAATTAATGTTCAAGAGAAAGAAATATTGAAAACAGATCTTCCTTATATACAAGTAAAGTGATTTGAGTTCAACTATCTTTTTTTTTTCCAAAACAAATGACCAGAGACTGTTGTTGAGGGGACTATGAAAGCCAGCCTTTTCCTGCACATAAAACGATCAGATTGCATGATCCTTCAGTTAAGTTTTGCACCATGAAGCAATGATTTTTAAAAGTAACCGAATCAGTATTCCCAGGAGGAAAAACAAAAAGAAGACAAAATAGAAGAATAGAAGAAGCAAGTTCTGTAGAGTCCGTAAGAGACGAGAAGGAAGACAAATAATGCTTTTTCTTTACCTGTCCTCAGACCATCTGCCCATATTGTGGTGACTCATAGGGCAGGCAGCCAGGCTGGGACTGTATACACTGCAAATGTGTTAACGTACTAAGGCAAAACTACAGGGATCCAAGGATAATGAAAAAGAGATACAAATGCCAATGACCTTGCCTCCCATGATTGACATTGATGTTTCTGACTTCTTGGTCAACATAGATGATGACTTCAATACAGCTTTTACCCACACATCCACAATCAATAGCCCTCACACACACACAAAAAATCTCCTGTGAAGATTAGTGAAATTAAAATGCACAGAAAGACCTCAAGAGTTAGGGGAGGGAAAGAGAGAGAAAAAATGAGGGAGGAGGTAACAAGTTAGGCATGAAATTTAATCACTACTTAGCTTATGAAACTATAACCCCTCTGTACATCACCTTGACAATTAAATTTTTAAAAACAACAAAAAAGAAACCAACAAATGTTTCATATGCTTCAAATCCAAAATTAGAATAAAATTCAAAGCAAAACACTCATATCACTGGTAATACACACCAGCTATTTATTAAAACTTAAATAATGTAAGATCCTACAAATGGCAAATCCAAATAAAAATTGATATAGAGTGACAAAAATAGATAAATATTTTCTGCTGTTAAATCCAAAGGCAAACCAATGTTCCTAATTGATGGTGATGGTAATAAAAAATAATAATAAAGCCTATATGAAGTGTCATTACAGTTCAAAACATGATAAACTCAATAAATTGGGAGGCCAAACTGCCTGGATAATTCCTGCCTGGGCAGGCTTTGAATCATGATTCTCAGATTGCGACTTCCTGAGTAACTAGGACTATAAATTAGGCAACAGCACCTGACTGGAAATAAGATTCTTTATGGGACAAACTTTCCAAATATTTTCTCCAAGTTTTTCAAAATGTATACTATTTTACTGTGATCTATAGTCACCCATAGGTGCAGTATCAACCAGAACTTCTTGCTTCAATCTTACTGCAATTCAGTACCAATTACTAAACTTTTTCCCACTCCTTATCTACAATCTCATTCTCCCTGGGGTCTGGTAACCACATTCTAAAAGCAACTCCTATGGGTCATTGTTATTATATTATATGTGAGTGAAATCATGCAACAATTGTCTTTATAGGGGAGCCTTGTTTCTTTCACTAAGAATGATCAGCTCCTTCTAGGCCGCCTCAAATGGCCAGATGCCATTCTGATATCATGTCTTGAAAGCATTCTATTGTATATTTGTGCCATGTTTTCTTCTTCTATTCATATACTAATGGACATATGGGTTGCTTCCATTCTTTATTGTGGGTAAGTGATATCTCTAACATATTAATTTTGTTCCTTTTATATATGCCCAGTTGTTTGGCTGCTGGATTATATGGTAGATTTTAAATTCTCTGAGGAAACAACATATTGTTTTCATAATGACTGTGCTAATTCACATTCTCACCAACAGTGTGCAAGGTTTACCTTTCATCCATATCCTTCCTTGACAGAGCTTACTATCATTAATCTTCTACATAATAGCCATTCTTCCAGGCCTGAGATGGTATCTAATTTGGTTTGATATGAGGTTCTCTGATGATTAATGATGCTGAGACTAATTTTATGTACTGTTGGCCTTCATATATCTTTTCTTGAGAAATGCCCACTTAGATCCACTGTACATTTTTGATAGGTAATTGTAGTTGTTGTTTTGCTTTTGAGCTTTGTGAATTCTTTATATATTACAAATATGAGCCCCTTTTGTGTAATTTGCAAACATCTTCTCCTGTTCTTTGTGATGTTTCTGCAGTCAGATGATTATATCCTTTGCTGTGTAGAAAACCTATAGTATACGTGTTTCTTTACCCATTATTTTCCTTTAGTTTCACATTTTGAGGGTCTTGACCACAGATTTATTGCTGTATTTCAATATCCAGAAGTATTTTTGGTAGTTTCATGTTTTCTTTTGGTAGTTTCATACTATTGAACATGTAATTTTAAATCAACACATTTTAAGTTGATTTCCACAATGGACTGAAGATATAACCTATTATCATAATATTATTCCTAATTTATGTATGAGGAAAATAACTCTCTATTGACAAAGGTCAAAAAGTTTTGAAGAATTGAAACCAACATCCACACTGCTTCTCAAATATTAAAATGCATGAAACTGGAACAGTAGAACATTTGTTTAGCAAGCACAAGATCCTGAGTGCATTTCCTAGTACTTCAAGAAAATAAATATAAGTATAAATAAATAGTAAAGTGCATGAGATTTGACCTGGTATGTTCTTAAGGTTCAGTTTTGTATTCAATGAATCTTAGATAAATCTAGAATTCTTGACTTCTAATTCTGAAGTGATATCAGTGCTATCATTTGGGCATCATGCTTTTGAAAGCTAGATCCTAAAGAGAGATGAATGTAGACACATTGAAAGCATGCAGGAGAAGCCAATTTAAAACCTTTGTCATTAGTACAAAAAGAATGAGTAAGCTCTCACTTCCTTTTTTTTCTACTACAAGAAATACTTACAGTCAGCAAACAACCATTTCGTGAGCAAAATAAGAAAACAATGGAAACAGTTAACTGGACTGCATCACATACCAATAGAGCAGCAGGGTCTGTAGAGAGAAAGTTTACTTTCCCCTTGAACATCTGAGATATTCTGCATATTAAACTTTAAAACCTTAATATCTACAAATGCAGCCTTGTCATATGTACATTTATAATATGTGGTTTTGACAAAACCTGGTCAAAAAGTGTGTGACTCAACTTCCAGGCAATTTAATCAGCTCAGTTGATACATAGCTCTCAGTGCTATTATTCTCAGTTAATAAGAGTAAGTTGTATTTAAGACATAATGTGATCAGCTCAGTGTTTTCCTGCCCTTAATTTGGTTAAAAATAGTGTCCCAGCAAATGTTGCTGAAAAAGCAAGGGAAAATAAATGTGCCTAATTTAAGTGAAAAAAAAATATTTAAGAGTTGTTGAAAGGGAGCATGTCTTTTATGAAAGCTGGACTGCATAAGAAAAATGATTCAACCATCTGTGTTATGGTATTGATATCTAAGTATGCTCAGTATTCCTACTTTTTTTCTCAACAGTGGACTCTTGGAACCCCACACCCATGGATTTGAGGTGTCTACTCTCTAAATATTTGCAATATACCCTATTTGAACACTTGCTGTTTTAGAAATGCTACTTAATTTTATTAAATTGTTTTGCTTGATCAATAGTATGTTAAAGGATATCTAGAGGAATTTATATTACATTGTCACTTTGATGGCTTTTGATTTTTTAAATTTTGTTTGGTTACCTTCAATGATTACTTTTAAAAAGAAATGTAACTCAGGGCTCATGCCTATCTATAATTCTAATTACTCTGGAGGGTGAGATCTGAAGATCATGGTTTGAAGCCAGACTGAGCAGGAAAGTCTGTGAGACTTGTATCTCCAATTAGCTGCCAAAATAAAAGCCAGAAGTAGAGCCATGGCTCTTGAGCACAAAGCTCAGTGATCAGTGTCCAGTACCTGAGTTCAAGCCTCAGTATCAGGACCTCCTCCTACCCCCCCAAAAAAAATCATAGTTAGGGATCTCCAGGTCATATATAAATTCTAAAAGCAAAAAGTAAAAAGAGAAAAAATAATTTTAAACAATAAACTTGTTTAAATTATTTTAAAATTAAAAATTATACTTATAATTGATTTATAATTTAAGTGATTTAAATGCAACTGAAAGAGCAAAATATATTTTCCTCTGCTATTGTTTTTGTCACAAACACAGTCACAGTCTTATTTCTAATTACCTTTTTGTTTTCCCTTTAAGAAATCTGATAGTTCCGAACTTTTAAGCATGTAAAGTTCATTATGTCCATAAGTCTTCACCCCAGTATGACAATATTAGATTTGGAGCTTGTGAAAACTCATGAGTCATACTTCTTTGTGAGTTTTTGAAACCTGATTTGCTTTTGACCTGCATTGTGAAGATCTAGAAATTGATAATAATAATAAGCCCATTTCTATGGAAATCGTGTCAGTATTATTTAATCAATCCTGCTAGATGGTGAACAATTCATGAATGTCTTGTTGATATTCAGTAAGGGGTTCATGAATACGTGAATTGACGGTTTATGGCATGCTTTGTTTTTAAAGAAGATTCAGCAACTGGTAAAAATACCATTGGCAAATATGATCCTATAAGATTCAAACTAGTTAGAAAATATTGCAGTTTTTTTTAACTAAGTGTGAGTGTTCTCCCAGCAGTAAGAAAGATGCGGTGTGACTACAAGTTAATAAAGTTCGTTTTCTTAGGTGGTTTAGAAAAACAGCCTTTGCAGCACAGTGCATGAAAGAGGAGCTCAAAAAAAATATTTTAGGCCATACCAGTGTCATTGAAACCAACATTCAGTCTCTGAGGGCATTTTCAAAGAATGTCAACACTCATTGTGGTATTTGCTAATAATCCTTCTTGTTATTTCATTGTTGCATTTTATAAGTTGGTGGAAGGCACTTTGAAACTGAAGGAATACCTCTTGGAGGTCCTTAGAGAGGACAGTGCACAGCCTCATTTATATCTGAAGAGTGCTGGAAAAAGAAAATAAAATTGCATACCTGTCCTACCACTGTATATCTTCATACAGCCATGGATACATTTCTAATTGTTCTCCTTAGAAGCCTGAACTACTTGAACTTGAACTACTTGAACTACCAATATCCTAATAGTAATGAACAGCCTTTCAATCTTGCCCTGATTTTCAGAGAGAAACACAAACAGGTACCCAGAGAGAGACCTCTAAGAGAAAGACAGGAAGAGAGACAAAGATACATGGAGACACATAGAGAAGAGAGAAACAGACGAAACAGAGGAATGGAAGACAGAGACACACAGAGATAGACACAGAGAGGCAGGGAAACAGAGAAAAAAGGAAAGAGAGAGAGGCGAGGAGAGAGAGAGAAAGCTGCGAGAGAGGATAGAGAGAGAAAATGAATTTAGAAATCATTCTAAAATACAGTTTCTTCTAACATCTTCCCGTGGGTGATCTTACTAGCCTATTAGACATTTGTAATCACACAGAGCTTAAAATATGGAGCTGCAAGTGTGTTAGCAATGTGTGATCTCAGTGCTCAGAAGGTAGCCAGCCTTTACAGTGAGTTTATTTCCAGAACTGTAGCTCTACCAGCCCTCTAGGGAGCTGAAGCTGCCAGTCCACCCTCCTATCTCTGTTGGAGGAGAATAGGTGGTAGGAAGAAGTCTTGTGGGGGGAAACTGAAAGACTGGAAGACCAAAGTAGAGGAGGAGGGGAAGCTGGCACAGTATGCACAGTGGTAGAATAAATGACACAGCTTGAATCTAGCATTACTTCTGTTCCTGTTTTTAGACTGATGATGCGTATAGCTTTTGCTTTCCCCTCATTTTTAAATTAGCAAACCTAATCCTTACTAAGCACCTAGCTGCCTTGCTTCTAGCCCTCCTCCATGGCTGTCTCCTTTCATATGTCATTTTTATACAAAATATGAATGCAGTTCCACTGCTTTGAGGTATTGGTTGGAAGCCTATGCTTTTTTTTCCCCAAGGACAAGAATATTTAAAAATACATCGTTGTATCAGAATTCTGAGGACCGGAAGGACAAAATGGTGACAAAAATAAGCAAATGGCTCAGGGAAAAGTCACAGTTCAGCTTCCCAAAGTGATAGTTTTAAGATTCCCACTGTGGTGGCATAGCTGGGTGACCAGGGAACAGTAAGGTGTAGTAATTGAATGTTTATGTTTCTAGCTCCTCTTTTCTTCCTCCAAATAAAGGAAGAGTACATGGTGAAGCCTTATATCTAGGGCTAACATGGATGCTCCAATTATGTGAATACATTTTTAACTGATTTGATAAACCTGAACATTTTTGTTCATCAATATAGCAGTATGTCCTTCCTTTCATCAACACCAATGTTTTAAATCCCTTTTGACTGCTCCTGTGAATTCAGACCAACCACTATTCCTGTACCTTGTTCCAATTAACTATCAATTCACAAGGTACATTCTTAAAAGACTGGATGGGAAGATTAGTCCTTAGTATTTGCTAGACACGATCAGGTAAGCCTTTGAAGCCTTCCACTCAGAAATGTGTAGACAGTGTTAATTTCAGACTATAGTCTACATTCTTCATGGAAAAGTCTGTAATCTTCTGCAATCTTTAGTTGAGTCTATACACAAAGAAAGATGGGAAAACATGAAAGTGTGAGATGTGTTGGTTTCTTTAGGGTCCTGAAGATGTTCACAGAAAAGACAGCCATAAAGTCCACTAGTTATTTCATGTCCCCTAATTCTCCTTCAGTGTTTGTGAAGGTTTGGATGCAGAAATGAGCACAGTTAACATATAGGAGAGAGAACAGGGCAACATAATCAGAGAATTGTGTTAGTCCTTTACAATGCTAGGACAAAATGCCTGAGAAACTCAGTTTCACAGAGCATAGATTTCTTTGGACTCATGATCTCGGAGGATTCAGTCCACAGTTGGTTAACTCCAGGTTTTTGGACCTGAGGCAAGCCAGAACATGATGGCCATGGGAGTGTTTGGCAGAGGAAAGTGCTCACCTCTTGGTGATCATGAATTAGAGAGTGAGCCACTTACTCTCGAAGGCATAAAAGAATGGTTGCCAAGTTGTGTACATACTTTTCTTACAGTACAGTTTGCAATGGAAAAACAGTCTGAGTGTACAATGGATGGAATTTAAAAAATGATTCTTCATGAGAGAGAATGTCCAACTATGGGGACATTTTGAATGCTTTTGAAATACTGTATCTTAGCTGTGGGTATAGGTGTCCCTTCTATTGCACTTCTATAAGCAATTTTGTGTGTTCTACTTTTCAAGTGTGCTCTAAAGTCTGTGTTACAGAGCTGATGTGAAAATAGCCTAGTTCTTACTGTGTGTTCCTGTTGCTGTTACTGCATATATCCACTTTTGAAATAATTACATTGCTTAATATAGTGAAAATTTATGTGGAGATATCTCATGAATAAAATATTCAACAAGATTGCCATTTGACAAGGTGTGAAATAATGAATCCTACTACCACATTTTTGTTAAAAATTGTAATCTCAAGAGCAGACTAAAATCTTTTAAACCACTTTATTTTTCTAGCTTTATTGAACACCTTCAAATTACCATAGATTCTGGTAAACATGAGTTAATTACCGGTTTGATTGTTCATATTACACTGATTTAATGCACCATATCTGAATCCCAGTTATTCAGAAGGTGAAAATGAGATGATTGGGATTCAAGACCAGTCCAAACAAGAGTGTGTTTGTGTGTGTATATCTCTATACAGCTATCTACTATCTATCCATCAGTTGCTCTATTGAGATCTCTATTGCAAAAGACAAAGCTGGGCTTTTGAGCTTTTCTGCTGATCTGATAAAATTATCCTAGAGGTATACTTATTATTGCAAATGAGGGAAATCCTAGGACCTATATTTCTTTGGGTCTGGCTTACTTGACTTAATATTATTTTTTCCAAGTCTTTCTATTTCCTAACAAATAGGGTGGTGCCATTCTTTCTGATGAAAGCATAGAATTCTATTATATATATATAATATATAATATATTCTACATTATATACATATTATATATTATGTATGATATATAATATATAATGGAATTCTATGCTTCCAAATATATACATGCCACATTTTTTTGATCCATTCATCTACTGAGGGGCATCTGGGTTGGTTCCACATCTTAGCTATGGTGAATAATGCTGCGATAAACATAGTTGTGCTGATAGCTTTAGTATGGACTTTTGTTGATCATTTGGGTAAATGCCTAAAAGTGGAATTTCTGGGTCATAGGGGAGCTTTATGTGTAGTCTTTTGAGGAACCTCCAACAAGTGGTTGAACTGCATTAACAGTGCAGTGGGGTTTCCTTTTGGCCACATCCCCTCCAGCATCTGTTGTTATTATATTTCTTGATTATAGCCATTGAACTCCATAGGTGTTTCTTTGTTGTTGTTGTTTTTAATGTACTATGTGATTTTTTTTGTTTCTTTTGTATGTTCTTTCCCCTATGGTATACACCCTGTTGTCACTGTACTTGATTCTGGTACCCTGTATCTTGTATATACATTTGTCTAATTTGTGGAGGAGAAGGGAAATAACAAAATGCTTAAACAAGGACACAGGATGACCCATTGCAACAATGATACCCACAAGACAGTATATTAGAAATGAACTTTACAACTTCAGGCAGGGGGAGGAGAAGAGTGCAGGAGGTGGGGGAGGGAAGGGATAGTGGGAAAACAACAAGGGAAGGGGTAACCGTGTTCAACAAGAAATATATTCATTGCCTTACTCGTGGAACTGTAACCCCTCTGTACAGCATCTTTACAATAATTTTTTTAAAGCTGAATGAGATAGCCCACACACAAGTATAGGAGGCAGAGGTTAGAGAATCACAGTCCTAGCCTAGGCAAAAGCATGGCCCTATTTGGAAATTAAAGTAAATTAAGAAATTTTAGGATTTATAACTCGAGTGTTAAATTGCTTTCTTAGCAAATATTTCTCCTCAAAATCCCAGCAGCAAAAAGAAAGGGAGGGAGAGAAGGAGGGAGAGAGAGGAAAACGAGAGAGAGGAAAGAAGGGAGGGAGAGTGGAGACTAATAAGAGATTAATTGCAGAATAGCAATGTTGTGTGGGTAGACCAATGAGAATTTCAATTTACTTGCTGGGGGAAAGCACTTAGTTATAAAGTTTATATATTTCCATATTTATAAAATGAATAAGACAAAAAACTTATAGGTATTTGAAGAGGATTTGAATTATATAAATAAATTATTTTGGACAGTTCCTAATATAATGAGATATTACCATTACAAATAAAATGTAAAATCTGAGTAAAACTAGACTAAATTACAATCTCGTTAGAAAATATTAGATTGCTTGCAGACAGTGTAGAGTATTTGTGAAATATGTTGAGAAATTATCACATTACTTCTTATAAATCATTGTCCAATTGTTTAGGATGACCAGCAACCAATATTCATTAAACCTTGAGAACAATTACTGTTTGTGGTCTCTACTATGAACAGTACAACTGGTCTAAAACCAGGTGGTTTGAACAATTTATGTTCAAAAAGAAATTAAGAAAAATCTAAGATATATGGACAACCAAGCCAATTTGAAAAGCAATCTCTTTACCGTGAAATTAATGAAATTCTCAGATATATTTCAGAGGAGGTCTTCAGAGAAAGTACAGAGATGGGGAGGAAAGGAGAGTCTAGGTCTCCTATGATGCACGGATTCTTATTGGAAGTCTTTAATCTTCAGGTCAGTAGATGAGATGTGATCTCAGCTGTACAGAAGACTAAAATATACCTGTTGTCTCTGCAGTGAAAATGACAAGAGTGTGATTAAGTGTTCTCCCCACCCAAGTCCCTACCAGACTCTGTTCACCCAGCAATGAGTCACTGCTCTGATGCATTGATTGCCCTGGGCTGAGCCAAAGTAGTGATTAAATAGCTCTGAGCTTTGGAGCTGGAGGGAACCTGGGCTAATTCTCCTTCATGCTTAAATTGAAGCTGGTTCTGGAGGACAGCCAATGATTGCTGGGGATTTAAGAGGATGGTCTTCTGCACACCATCCACAGGAAACATGCCAACAGGCTCTCCACTGAGCACATCAAGTGTGGACTGGGGAGCTCTTGGACTAATTTGTTTTTCATGTGTGGCAAATGTTTTCAAATATAAATTATTAATTGTACCTTCAAAGTTAACTGTATAAACAGAATTTGCAGCGAACCTGGACTCCAAATGGTCATGCTGCAAATAACAACAATACGAAACTTTTCTTTACACAACCTATTTCTGTACGCAACCTATGACAATGTTATATAACCTGGCTTCCCTCACCCCACCTCCCCCTCTGACACAGAAAGGTAATACTTAGCACTAGTTTTTGCCACATGGAAAAACATTATTTTAACAACTCAAATAGATCCAGGTGTTGGTGGCTCTGTAATCCTAGTTGTGCAGGAGGCTGAGAGCTGAGGATTGCAGTTCAAAATCAACCCAGGCAGGAAAGTCCATAAAACTCTTATCTCTAATTAGTCACAAAAAATTGCAGGTGGAGCTATAGCTTAAGTGGTAGAACACTAGCTTTGAGTATAAGCTAAGGAAGAGTGTCCAGGTCTTGAGTTTAAGCTCCAGTATCGGGGGGAAAATGTTAAAACCACATCAATTGACATAGTAGGTTATAGTGGATGGTGATTAGTGTTAGCCCTTGGTCTATGTGAGGATTCTACCAGATTCCCTGGCTCCTGTTCTATGTTTCCAGACTATCCACCAATATCCATGCTTTCATATGCAGATTACCCATACATTACAGAATCAATTGTTGGTAAAGAGAATTCAGTTCTATGCCCATATTTTGTAGTTTCACAACTACTGTGAATTAGTTTCCATCTCTTAAGGATATTAAATATTACCCCATGACCAGCACAATCTCAAACACCCACTAGAAAAATACCAATTGTGAAACCATGTAATTTATCCTTTTAATTTGTATATTAAACTACTTTTTATATTTGTGTTTATGCTGAGAAATCAAACATAGGTGTTCTATAACTAGTAATGTGAATCATAGAGGATTAAACAATATTGGCAAGAAGGCCTAAAGGAAAATATATTTTAAAGTTCAATGAAAATTTATCATTTCTTTGATCTATTCTATTTATGTGAAGATGTAAAGTCATGTAAGTGCTATTTTTCCTTTGGTGGTCTAATGTTTCTTCAACTAAAGAAAAGGAGAAAAGCTAGAGGCTCATGCCTCTAATCCTAGCTACTCCTTGATCTGAGGATTGCAGTTCAATCCCAAACGAGACAGATAAATCCAAGAGACTCTTATGTCCAATTAACCAGCAAAAAATCTAGAAGTGGAGTTATATCTTAAGGGGTAGAACACCAACCATGAGTGAAAAAGCCAAACAAGAGTGAAGCCCCAAGCTCAAGCCCTAGTAAACACACACACACACACACACACACACACACACACACACACAAGTCAACATACAATAAAAATACAACAAAATTCATGTACAATTTTTATTTTTTCCTAGAATCACTTAACACTAGATAGTTTCTTTCCCTTGTAGGAGTAAGTTTGCAAGCTGAAGAACAAACACTTTTTCGTCTTATACAGTTTTATAAAAGGGGAAAATCTTGGTTCGCAGTGACTTACCAAATAAATGTATTATTTTTCCTCTAAAATCTTCACTTCTCTATGATGACTGTAAATTGGAAAAGAAAAGAACAGAGTTTGCTTTTTTTAATCTATTGATGTCTAATCAGAAAGCATAATGTAGAAATAACATTAATTTACAAATCACATCTGGACTGACATACAAGCTGCAAAACCATATGGAAGATTTTTCATTTAAATTAAAATACACTAATAAATTAAAACACTGAAATGAAAATATATGGCTTAAATCTAATGAGATTTTTGTTTTAATATAAAAATATACAACAAATAAACTTTAACTCAATTCAGTAAAATAATATCAAGGGGGCATGGCAATAGCCCTAAATTGGTACTTTACAATTTACTGTTGATAAGCTCATTTCCTTTTCTTTTTGTTTCTTTTTATTAATTTCTTTTATTCTATCATTTTCTCAGGTATTTGATTCACTCGCAAAAGCTGTATCTTCCTTGCTGGCTTTTCCTTGTGGTCTAAAACATAGTAGAGTAACAAGACTTTTGGTTGTTGTTTCATTTTTCCCCCCACAAAGGATTGATAGAGTACAAGATAGAATAATATTTTTATTTTATCTTTTAAACTTTAATTTGTACTTTAAATCAGTTCATAGAACTTTTCCAATTTTTATACGTTTTTTCCTTTGTGACAGTAATAAATGTTGAAAGGTTCTGTAAAATACAACTACCACTTGCTGGGTTGATAAAACAAAGCTTACAAAGGAGCACACTGCTCAGACAAGACTCAATTGAGCATGAGTTTTCACTGTAATCTTAGCTGACATTTATCTAAAATTGTCTTCTACTTTGTCATTACACCATTACAGGTACAAGTTTGAGTGGCCCATAAATCAGAGGTTCTCTAATTCTGTCTGAAAAATCAAGGCTGATTTATTTAAATTTATTGGAAATCCCAAGGCTCTTAGAGAATGGGTTATTAAATGGAGATGTATGGCTCTCTAAAGTAGACATTACACTGTGGCCCATAAAAGCTTTAACTTTCTCTCAACTTTAAACTTATCAAGATCCTTCATTTCAGATTAGAGGGTACAAAATGATGTTCATTTTATTGCAAAGCTTCAACCTATCCTGGTTTATTCACTGAACATTTCTCTAAAACTAATATCAACAACCTTTCTAAGACATACATAGGTATGTGTCATTGTCCATTTAAGTCATCTATCATGGAAGTTGAGTAATGGTTTTATCTTTGTTATTTACATAGAGATTCTGAATGACCAGGTACATTTTAAGGCCCATTGTATGATTGTATGCATCATTGCTAAGGCTCTGTTTCTTAATCTACTATTCTAATAGAATTTTTCCAATCATATATCTATATATAGATATATAGATATACTATACATGGATATAAGAGGGATATAAGATAAAATGGTGCATATCTATATATTAAATTACTGTCATCATTTATTATATAAATTTTTAATTTTTTCATTTAAAAAACAAATAATTTAAGGGGTGTGACAGTTAAAAATAACCCAAATATTACAATCTAACATCTTAAGCTGAAAACAAATACAAGATTGAACTAATACTTGTTTATGTTTTTAATGGCTTGACTGATATACTCCTATTATAAATTTTGTTCCAAATTTACTATGTCTTGTTATGCACAATTTCTACAAAGAGTGGTTTCAGTTGCTGTGCAGCTCATTGGCTTTTATAGTGGAAACAAGATTTGCCCACTGAGAAGCCTCACAAAAGCATTGGTTTTTCTCATGCCTCTAACTGGGCCTTAAGATATCAGTCAATTCAATAGAATGAAATATAACTTAATGCTTATTTGTCATGTTTATCTTCTAAGCAAATATATTGGTGAAATAAACAACCTTTTTAAAGTTTGTCTGCAAGTATCTAAAATTGTCAGTAAGTTTACAATACAGAATTTATTAAGATTACCTTTACTATGAATTACTTTTTGTTTTTAAAAAAATCCTAATACGTTATTTTTCAGGAATTCTTCATAGGAGTTGATTAGATCCATTTTTTTTTAATATTGTAGAGTCCTCTTGTAGCTCAGATAATGATACTCTTAAAAATAAAGCCTCAGAAGGAAGTTCTCTTTGACTTTCTCCAGCCCTCCATTTCTCACCCTTTATTCTACCCTAAGGCAAGTCATAGATATTAAAATTCCTCTCTCCAGACCTGGATGCTGGTGACTTACTTTGTAATCCTAGTGACTCATTGAGATCACGATCTAAGGATCATGGTTTGAAGCCATAATCCTTAAAAAGTCCATAGAACTCTTATCTCCAATTAACCACCAAAAAGCTGGAAGTGGAGCTGTGGCTTAAGTGGTATGCAAAATGTTCAGGAATGATACCCAGGCCCCCAGTTCAAGCCCTATAACCTGCACACATTAAAAAAAAAATCTCTTTCCCAAGAGGAAACATAGGAACACCAAACTCCTTTTCATTAAGCCAGTCATAAAAGCTAAGTACATTCTTCTAACTTTCCTTCATGTTTCTATGTTAGATTTTGTCATAAATTATTTGACCTGTTTTGTTTGACTGGAATCTATAAGATTCCTCCTATGTACACATACTTACATACACAGACAAATACGTTATGATAATTTGATACATGCATAGTGTACTAATCAAATCAAGGTAATTATTTCTTTTCTTTGTGTTATAACTTTCTCTGTTCAAGTTTTTTCTAAAATATATGGTTGACAAAACATTAGACTTGCAACAGAAAAATAGAAGATATGTGTCTTTATATCTTCACAGGAATAGAGTAGATGAAGGAAATAACCAATTTTCATTAAACTTTGAAATGTATTTTACTTATGGCTTTGATCTTATATGATAAAAGTTTCTCCCAGTTCACTATCATCTATAGTCAAAGTATTATGTTGTAAGAGATTAGAACTTACTCTTCCTATCAGACTGTATTTTGATACCCATTATCTAACCTTCTTCTACCCTCCTTCTTTCATAGTTCACAACTGGAAATTCCTACTATTCTACTCTGGGCTTCTATAATATCAAGACTTCTAGCTTCCATATATGAGTGAGAATATGTGGTTTGCCTTTCGGTGTCTAGCTTACTTCATTTAACACAGTGCCCTCCAGTTCCACCTGCAAAATTGCAGATCTTAAAAAAATGATTGCTTATGAACACTGCTGTCACACAGTCAAGAATATATATATAGGTTGAATGAATACAGGCATGAATGGATAAAATGAATTAAAATTAAGTTTAGCTATTAGGTTCTGACTTTATATCAATAATGTCTCTCACCTTACACATTATCTCCATGGTTAAATGAAAAAAATTAGAATGTCCCTTTTAAAATGTAATTCTTCCAAAGCTGTGCTCTCTGAGGCTTTTCTCAGTGAGTGTTGTAAATGAAATCCAGATGGGTCTAATTTTTAAACTAACCTAACAAAAATCTAAAAATTGTAATTCCACAAATAAGACCAGGCAATGGTCTTATTTGTTATCTAGCTCAAATGAAAAAAAGATTGCACTTTTTCTACAACATATTATATAATGAATTGTTATTTTGAAGGAATTTCCTAAGGGAGAAAACCAGAGAATAAAACGTTGGGCCATTTCATTCATTATTTAATTTAAACATACAAATGAAATACTGATAGAGAGGTGTGTAAGTGAGAAGACACAGATTCTGAAATCAGCAGAAGGCTTCAAAATATGGTGGTTGGCCCACTGACATGATTCTTGTGGTGAAATAATTCCACAACACCTTAGAAAGGATGCTTCATTTCTCTAGTGCCTATGTGGGAAAAATTTATGTGACTAATATACAAGTTCAGATGTTTCTTTCATCTTTTCCATTAATGGGCCTGTGACTATCAGTATTTTCTGTGGGACAGCCCACATCTAGACCTGTAGTACATCACAAAATTTCAAAAAGTACCTAAAATGCACATATGAAGGTTTTATTTTGCATTTTAAGATAAGGTGAAAATAAGGTAATGAATTATATGGCTCTATTTCTTCTCCATTTTGACAATCAGAGGTACATGAAAATACTAGAAATATAGATATAAAAAATAGAAACAAGCTCCTTACTATTTAGGTTATCCTATAACCTATACATGTAGTCAATTGTTGTATATGCCTGGCGTGATTCTCTCATAGCCAAAACTCAAGTGCCCATGTGACAGGCTTGCTAGCTTGGACTTTCATATGGTTCTGGTTCTTGGAAACGTTGGTTTTCTTCAATGCATCTTAAACACGATCTACACATTGAAAACTAACTGCATCATTCCATGTTATCACTAGATGGTCATTGGTCATTTGACAGATGAAGAAATTAAGCCATAGAGAGGTTAAATTTCTTACACAGAGCTACACAATAGTAAGTTGCACACCCACAATTCAAACCAAGTTAGACTGGTTGCAAGGCCCATTCCCTTAATTGACCTGCCATGCTGCCTCTCTCTAGATGATCAAATACAAAAGATGATTTCTTTCCTCTCTATGCTGCATTCATTCTAACTCATAGGGTCCCATATTCCTTTAGATGCCCTTTATTGGTTTGGAATCCCCAGTAAGTTTAACTTTTATTACTGAAAGTAGACAGGCTTGTTTAGGAGCTTGTAAATAAAACCTCTGAAGAAAAGATATTTATACATATAGGATTTTATATCTTAAAGACATTTAAAATTCAGTAAGCAAGTGTAAGCAGAATGATATCATCTGATGTGTTACAGTAAGTAAAACATAATATATGGTGAAATTAGATTTCTAATTGATAAAAGTAGAAATGTAATACAAAAAGATAATTAAAATATAAAAAGTCTTCCAGGCCCTAAAAAATTGTTCTGTGAATATCATAGTAATTTTCATACTAGAAAATAACAATATAAGTGATAATGAACTGTCACTTTGATGCAATGTCAAATAAATGCCATAAGACAAAATGGTTGTATTTTAGGGTATGTTTTCTACAATGATATGATAAAAAAATAATATTCTAAAAATCCCACAGAATTTATTTCTTTTTGCTATTGATTTTCAGTTAACTTTAAACATTCTGTTCAAACATTTAGAACTCAGTTTCACAGGCAACCAAAAAGCTTTGAATGATTAATCTTTATATATAAATATATGTACATATATATTTATAGAGTAAAGATACTGTACAGAGTGATTACAATTACATGAGAAAGGTAATGAGTACATTTCCTATCGAGCATTGTTACCACCTCCTTTGTTTTTCCCCCTACAATCCCTTCCCTCCTCACCTTCCCAACTCCTCCCTCCCCAAAACCTAAGTTGTAAAGTTTGTTTTTAACATAGTATCTTGTATATCTCATTGTTACAATGTATTTTGTTTGAGAATTTTGTTATTTCCCTTCCCCTCCCCAAATTAGATAAATGTATATACAAGATGCAGGGTACCGAAATCAACTACAGTGAAAACAGGGGTTATACCATGGGGGAAAAACATACAAAAGAAATAAAAAATAACATGGTACTTTATAAGTACATTAAAAACAACAGCAAGAAAGATAAAACCCCTTGTGTCCCTAGCTTGGAGTTCACTTTGCTTAGCATCATCTTATATGGTCATATGTACATAGCTTTTGAAATATTCTGCTTGTTCTAGACATATACTAGTTATAGCAAATGAAGGAAACCATGCAACCAAGATTCTTTGTGTCTGGCTTACTTCATTTAATATAATATTTTCCAAGTCTTTCCATTTCCTAAAAAATGGGGCGATGCCATTCTTTCTGATGGGGGCATAGAATTCCATTCTGTCTATCTATCTATCTATCTATCTATCTATATCTATCTATCTATCTATCTATCTATCTATCTATCTATCTATCTATCTATCTATCTATCTACTTATCTATCTATCTACACACACACACACACACACAGCGCGCGCGCGCGCGCGCACACACACACACACACACACACACACAAACACACACACACACATTTCCTTGATCCATTCATCTACTGAGGGTATATGGGTTGGTTCCATATCTTAGCTATGGTGAATAATGCTGCAAAAAACATAGTTGTGCTGGTAGCTTTAGTACGGTCTTGTTTGTGATCATTTCAGTAAATGCCTAAAAGTGAGATTGCTGGATCATCGGGGAGCTCTTTTAAGGAACCTCCACACTGCTTTCCAGAGTGATTGAACAAGTTTTACACTCCCACCAACAGTGCAGTAGGATTCCCTTTTGGCCACATCCTTTCCAGAATCTATTGTTACTAGATTTCTTGATTGTAGACATTCTAACTGGGGTGAGGTGGAATCTCAATGTTGTTTTGATTTACATTTCTTTTATGACTAGAAAGGTTGAGCATTTCTTCATGTTTCTATTGGCCATTCTTATTTCCTCTTCAGAGAACTCTCTCTTTAAGTCTTTAGCCCACTTATTAATCGGGAAGTTGTTTCTTTGAGGATTTGTTGTTGGGGGATTTAATTTTTTGAGTTTTAAGTATATTTCAGATATGAGGCCCTTGTCCATTGTATGGCTAGTGAAGATCTTCTCCCAATACATGGGCTTTCTATTGGTCTTGCTAGCTATGTCCTTTGCCATGCAGAAGCTCTGCAATTTCATGCAATCCCATTTGTCCAACCTTTCTTTGATTTGTTGTGTTTCTGGGTCTCTATGAAGAAAATTTTGGCCTGTTCCAAGGAGACCTAGGGTTTCTCCTATTCCATCCTGTAATATTTTCAGTGTCTGCTTTGATTCTGAGGTCTTTGATCCATTTGGAGTTGATTCTGGTACAGGGTGATATGTAAGGATCTAGCTTTAGTTTTCTACAAATAGTTAATTAATTTTGCCAGCACCATTTACTGAAGAGGCTGTCTTTCTTCCATTCTATTTTTTTTAGCTTCCTTATCGAAGATTAGATGGCTATAGGTCTGTAGGTTCATTTCTGGGTTTTCAATTCTATTCCATTGGTCCTAGGGTCTGTTCTTGTGCCAGTACCAAGATGTTTTGATTACTATGACTCTGTATTAGAGTTTGAAATTTGGTATTGATAATCCTCCAGCACTGTTCTTTCTACTATGGATTGTTTTGCTATTCAGGATCTTTTATTATTCCATCTGAACTTTTGGATTGCTTCTTCTATTTCCTTGAAGAATGAGGTTGGAGGAGACGTTCCGGGAAGATGGCGGAGGAGAAGCTGGAATCTGAACAAGCTCTCGCATAGAAAGGAGTTTTAGAGTTCCAGTGAACAGTCCTAAGCCAGAGAATCACACCAAGTGAGTCATCACAGGACAGAGAGTTAGACAAGAGAGGGGAAGCCAAGGAAACGCAGCAGCTGCCGCTCCGGCAGCGGCGACCACCGCCGCGGAGACATACCTGAGACACAGAGAGTCAGGGACGAAGGAGCCAGACACAGCGGACGAGCGGATTCTACTCAACACCAACAAGAACCGACAAGGAGCGAACATCTTCATCCTGCTGTTTGCAGACCAGAGACGACCCAGGATCCAAGACTCGGCGTGAGTACAAGCCCGACATCCTCACTCCTCAGGGAGCAGAGGAGGGAAGGCCACCCCTCCCCCCCCAGCACCGGTGATCTCCATCTTGGATACCGACAAAGTTCGGAGGAGCTGCTAGCTCCAGCTCAGGCCTTGGAATAAAATGAGTCATTTAGCAGGTCACAAGAACTTAACGGCGAAGTGACCTGCCAGACTCAGCTCCATCCAGGGAAAAGTCACCCAGCTCAGGCGCCAGCCATCGGAGTGCCTTGCTTCACTGGGTAACCAGAGCCAGAGGCTGCCCCTCCCTCTAGCAGCCTCGACAATCAATTGAAAAACAGAAACCCTGAGAACTGCTCCAGGCTGGGCGCTGTGAGCTTTATCACAAAATAGCCCCAGGGAAAAGCTACTGTTTATTGAAAGGCCTCAACTCTACCCAGAACCTAGCCTCATCACCACATCCCCCTCTTTTGTGACTCTCAAAGCAGACCACCCTCCCAGAAAACTAACCTGGGAGGGGGATCTCAAAATCTTGGGTAAAGCAGAGCATTTTTCTGCCTCTTCCAACCAACTGACTTAAGAAACCAATCAAGCCACAGGACCTCAAGCTGACCAGAGACTCCAACAAGAGACTGGTTGCAGACAAAAGGGAGATACAGGATTCTTCCCACTCCTCCCCCCCCCAAAAAAAAAAAAATCAAAAGACTTTTTTTTCTTTTTTTTTTTTTCTTTTTCTTTTTTTTTTCTTTTTTCTTTTTTTCTTCTTCTTCTTCTTTTCTTTTTTTTGCTTGTTTTTTGTTTTTTGTTACCTTATATATATATATAAATTTTTTTCCCTTCTAAAACTTTTATTAATCTTTAATTTTTGCCTCTTCTGAAAAAATAATTGTTTTCCAGTAACCTTTTTTTTTTCTCATCTTATAATTTTTATTTTAGGAATACGTGAATAAGAGTTTTCCTTTCTTTTCTTGTCTTCTTTCTCTTTTTCTTTCTTTCTTAATTATCTTTTTGTTTTTTATCTAGCTCTACTGAACTTCTGATCTTTTCTTCTCCCGTTCCCATCCTTAAAGCTTTTCACATCTCCTCTATGTCCCTCCCCTTCTCTGAACATATTCACATTCCTCTCTAAATAGACGGTCTTTTAACCTCTATAATAACATTAATTTTTACATTTCTATTCTTTTTCTGGTCTCTCTTTATTCCCCTTTCCGTCTCTTCTTTTTCTCTCTCTCTCTACTTGCATCCTACCCAACTCATTTCCTGCACTGTGATTAGGACATAGTTAACTCTCCCTGTGCCTCCCCACACCAATCTATTCCTATTTTTTACCCACATCTCTCCCTAATCCTAATAATTTCTGGTTTTCCAAATTCTTTTCTGCGGTTTGAAGTCCTTTAACATATAGTCGTTTGATGTTGAATAGATGTATGTGTTGAACTAGATTGTATCTGTAGACTATTGACTGTACAAATGCAAACTTTGGTTGATGGTTGCCTTAAGATAGTGTTCTAGCACAAAACTGGTGCAATCTTTATCTCAAATGGGCCGAGTAAGCCGGAAAAACACAAGAAAAATGGCAAATTCGGGTATCTCAATTCCCAACCTTGATAATCAGGGATTAGAACAGATAAAGAATAATCCAGAGGAGAGTTCCCAAATAGCTCTACAAACACTAATAGCAAACATGATAAATGAGAAGTTTGACAATGTACAAAGGACTCTGTATGAGCGTGATAGGGAGAGAGAGGAGGCATCCCAGAAGTTTATACAGGAATATCATAAGCGTGAGGAAGCTTCTCAAAAACTGATACAGGATTTGCGTGAACAACTTGAGAATACTCAAAGAGAAAGTGAGGAATGGCGTGAGCAGGCAGAGAACACTCAAAGAGAACTGCAGGAATCCCACAGAAGGGAGGAAACTAATCAAAGAGTAATTCACGAATTAAGAGACCAGGTAGAGAATACACAAAGATCACTAAAGACATTCATGGAATCCATTAACAAAGAGCTGAAGGAAGTCAGGGAGACCACAAAGGGAATGCTGAATGGAACCCAACAGAAGGAATGGGAGTCCAAAGAAACCATAACCAATCAACTAAGTGATTTGAGAACAAACACTGAACACCAAATTAAGGAAGTAAAGAAAATCATAAAAGACCTAAAACAGAGCTTCAACAAAGAACTTGAAGCCATCAAAGCTGACCAATTAGAAGGAAAAGAGATAAAAAACAAAGTAGAGAGACTTGACAGCAGGTTAGACCATGCAGAAGATCGAATCTCAGGGATTGAAGACAGCCTAGATATTATAGAGAAAGAACATACAACCATCCAAGACAAGTCCAAGAAATATGATAGGTCTATCCAACACCTGGAAGACACCATCAGAAGGCCCAATCTAAGGATAATGGGTGTAGAGGAGCACCTAGAAACAGAAGTTAATGGTCTAGGAAATTTGTTTAACAGGATCCTAGCAGAGAACTTCCCAAACATACAAAAAGATAGGCCTATTCAGATACAAGAAGCTTTTAGAACCCCAAATAGACCAGACCAGAATAGGACATCCCACCGTCACATTATAATCCACACAGGATCAACCCAGACCAAGGAAAAGATCCTTAAAGCTGTCAAGGAGAAAAGGTTAATCACCTATAAAGGGAAACCAATTAGAATCACCTCAGATTTCTCAGCAGAGACAATCAAAGCAAGAAGATCCTGGAATGACGTATGCCATGCCCTAAAAACAAACAACTATCAACCAAGAATACTGTACCCAGCTAAACTCTCCTTCATAACTGAAGGCCAAATAAAAACCTTCCATAGCAAAGAAAAATTGAAACAATACATCTCCACCAAACCAGCCCTGCAAAAGATTCTTAAAGATGTCCTACACATAGAAAACCAACAAGACCTCAACAAAGGCCAAGAAACTGCACCCAAACTGAGAATCCAAGAACCTTAGGCAGAACCCAGTTTTCACAGCCCCCAAGAAGGTGGATAACATGGCAGGAACCCCCAAATACCTCTCAGTCCTATCTCTTAACGTTAACGGACTGAACTCTCCAATTAAGCGACATAGACTGTCTAGTTGGATTAAAAAACAAGACCCCTCTATCTGCTGCCTGCAGGAGTCACATCTTGCCCGTAAAAACAAACATATTTTCAAAGTTAAAGGCTGGAACAAAATCTACCAAGCAAATGGCCCTCATAAACAGGCGGGAGTTGCAATCCTAATATCAGATAAAATAGACTTCAAACTAAAATTCATGAGAAGAGATAAAGAAGGTCGCTACATACTAATTAAAGGATCTCTCCTTCAGGAGGATATTACAATTCTAAATATCTATTCGCCAAACAATGGAGCACCCAAATTTATCAAAGAAACACTACTTTCCCTCAAATCCCATATAGATCCAAAGACATTAATTGTTGGGGATTTTAACACACCACTCTCCCCACTAGATAGATCAACTCGGCAAAAACTCAACAGAGAAACCGCAGATCTAAACAGCTGCATAGATCAACTAGACTTAACATTTACCGAACATTTCACCCAGCAGCAACATAATACACGTTCTTCTCAGCAGCACATGGAACGTTTTCTAAAATAGACCACATTTTAGGCCACAAAGCAAACTTGTCTAAATTCAGAAACATTGAAGTTATACCTTGCATTCTCTCTGACCACAAGGGAATAAAATTAGATCTCAACACCAAAAGCCACCAAAGAAAGTCCGGTATCACATGGAGGCTGAACAACACACTGCTGAATCATGAGTGAGTCATGGAAGAGATTAGAAAGGAAATTCAAATGTTCATGCTATTCAACAAAAATGAACACACAAATTACCAGCTCCTCTGGGACACAGCAAAGGCAGTACTCAGAGGCAAGTTTATAGCTCTGAGCTCCTACATCAACAAATTGGAGAGATCGGAAACTAACAATTTAATGACACATCTAAACCTCCTTGAAAAAGAGCAGCAAGATAAACCCCAATCCAGTAGACGGAAAGAAATAATCAAAATTAAATCAGAATTAAATGAATTAGAATCCAAAAAAACTATAGAAAGAATCAACAAAACAAAGAGTTGGTTCTTCAAAAAACTTAACAAAATTGACAGACCCTTAGCAAACCTTATCAGAAAAAGGAGAGAACACACCCAAATTAATAAACTCAGAGATGAGAATGGAAACATCACCACGGAAACAACCAAGATTCAGAACATTATTAGGGGATACTTCTCAAAACTTTATGCTAATAAGTTTGAGAACTTGACAGAAATGGACCTTTTCCTTGCAAATATTGACATGCCAAAACTAAACCAAGATGAGTTAAACCAGCTTAACAGGCCCATATCAAGCATTGAAATAGAAACAGCAATAAGAGACCTCCCAGCTAAGAAAAGTCCAGGACCAGATGGTTTTACAGCGGAATTCTACAAGGCCTTCAAAGCAGAGCTCACACCAATACTCCTCCAACTCTTCAATGAAATTGAAAGAGAGAGCTCACTACCGAACACATTCTATGAAGCCATCATAACCCTCATCCCAAAACCAGGCAGGGACTCATCAAAGAAAGAGAACTATAGACCCATTTCTTTGATGAACATTGATGCAAAACTTCTCAACAAAATTTTGGCCAATCGACTTCAACAATTCATCCAAAAAATCATACACCATGATCAAACAGGATTCATTTCAGGGATGCAAAGCTGGTTCAATATACGCAAATCAATTAATATTATTCATCACATCAACAGGAGCAAGAATAAGAACCACATGGTTATCTCAATAGATGCAGAAAAAGCATTTGACAAGATCCAACACCCCTTTATGATGAAGGTTCTGGAAAAATTAGGAATCCATGGAACATTCCTCAATACAATAAAGGCTGTATATGACAAACCTACAGCCAGCATTATACTCAATGGTGAAAAACTAAAGCCATTTCCTCTTAACTCAGGAACAAGACAAGGATGCCCACTCTCTCCACTTCTCTTCAATCTAGTATTAGAATGCCTAGCTACAGCAATAAGACAAGATGCAGACATAAAGGGGATCCAAATAGGGAAAGAAGAAATAAAACTCTCCCTCTTTGCAGATGACATGATCTTGTATTTAAAGAATCCCATAGACTCCACTCCCAAATTACTCAAGCTGATTCAAAACTTTGGCAAAGTAGCAGGGTATAAAATTAACCCCCAAAAATCAATGGCTTTTCTATATGCCAACAATGAGAAAAGTGTGGCTGAAATTAGGAAAGCAACTCCATTTGTAATAGCCCCACAAAAAATAAAATACCTAGGAATTAACTTAACCAAAGAAGTGAAGGACCTCTATGATGAAAACTTTAAAATCTTGAAAAAGGAAATCAACACAGAACTTAAAAAATGGCAAAACCTCCCATGCTCCTGGATTGGCAAGATTAACATCGTGAAAATGGCAATACTTCCCAAGGCTATCTACAAATTCAACGCGATACCTATCAAAATTCCACCCTCATTCTTCAAGGAAATAGAGGAGGCAATCCAAAAATTCATATGGAACAATAAAAGACCCCGAATAGCAAAAACGCTCCTCAACGGAAAGAACACTGCTGGAGGAATATCAATACCAAATTTCAAACTCTACTATAAAGCCATAGTAATCAAAACAGCTTGGTATTGGCATAAGAACAGACCTCAGGACCAATGGAATAGAATTGAAAACCCAGAAATGAACCTACAGACCTATAGCCATCTAATCTTCGATAAGGAAGCTAAAACAATAGAATGGAAGAAAGACAGCCTCTTCAGTAAATGGTGCTGTCAAAATTGGTTAACTACATGTAGAAAACTAAAGCTAGATCCTTATATATCACCCTGCACCAGAATCAACTCCAAATGGATCAAAGACCTTGAACTCAAAGCAGACACTCTGAAAACATTACAGGATGGAATAGGAGAAACCCTAGGTCTCCTTGGCTCAGGTCGAAATTTTCTGAATAGAGACCCGGAAGCACAACAAATCAAAGAAAGGTTGGACAAATGGGATTGCATAAGATTGCAGAGCTTCTGCAGGGCAAATGACATAGCTGGCAAGATCAATAGAAAGCCCACAGATTGGGAGAAGATCTTTACTAGCCATACAACGGACAAGGGTCTCATATCTAAAATATACTTGGAACTCAAAAAATTAAACCACCCAACAACAAATCCTCAAAGAATCAACTGCCCAATAAATAAGTGGGCGAAAGACTTAAAGAGAAGCTTCTCTGAAGAAGAAAGATGGATGGCCAATAGACACATGAAGAAATGTTCAACATCCCTAGCCATAAAAGAAATGCAAATCAAAACAACATTGAGATATCACCTCACTCCTGTTAGAACAGCAAAAATCAAGAACTCTAACAACAACAGATGCTGGAGGGGATGTGGACAGAAAGGAACCTTACTTCATTGTTGGTGGGAATGTAAACTTGTTCAACCACTTTGGAAAGCAGTATGGAGGTTCCTCAGAAGACTTCACATAGATCTCCCCTATGATCCAGCAATCCCACTTTTGGGCATTTACCCAAATGTTTACAAACAAGACCACACTAAAGCTACCAGCACAACTATGTTTATTGCAGCATTATTTACCATAGCTAAGATATGGAACCAACCCAGATGCCCCTCAGTAGATGAATGGATCAAGAAAATGTGTTATATATACACAATGGAATTCTATGCCTCCATCAGAAAGAATGACATTTCCCCATTTGTTAGGAAATGGAAAGGTTTGGAAAAAATTATATTAAGTGAAGTAAGCCAGGCCCAAAGAAGCATAGGTCCCATGGTTTCCCTTATTTGCAATATCTAGTATAGGTATGAGTCAAGCGGAAAAGGTCAGATAATGTGATGTTAGGAAAATGAACCCTTAAATATGTATTTTAATGTTTTCGTTTCTTTCATGCATGTGTTTCTAATGCATTTATAAGATTATTTCTTTGTTGCTTTGTATGTCCCTCCCCCACAGTGTAACCCCCGCTTTCACTATATTTGATGTCAGTATAACATGTGGAGGAGATGGGGACAAACAAGTCGTTTAAGGATTCAGGTGGACCTGTTGCAACAATGAGAAGTACAAAATGTCATGTCAAAACCAGCTTTACAATGTCCGTGTGGGGGGGGGAGGGGGGTATAATTGGGTGGGGGGAGGGGGGTAAAATTGGGTGGGGGGAGGGGGGAGGCGGGGAAGGGAAGTGAAGGGTAAACAAAGGAGGAGGCTGCAATGCTTGGTAAGAAATGTATGCATTATCCTGCCCATGTAATTGTAGCCCCCCTGTACAGTATGTTCTCAAATAAAATAAAATACAATTAAAAAAAAAAGAAAAGAATGAGGTTGGAATATTGATCGGTATCACATTGAAAATGGAAATAGCTTTGGGAATTATTGCCATTTTCATGATGTTGATCCTTCCAATACAGGAGCATAGGGAGGTTTTTCCACTTCCTTAGTTTAGCTTTAATGTCCTTTTTCAGGATTATAAAGATTTCATCATGAAGGTCGTTCACTTCTTTAGTTAACTCCTAGGTATTTTATTTTTTGTGGGGCTATTACAAAAGGAGTTGCTTTCCTGATTTCAGACATGCTCTTCTCATTATTGGCATACAGAAAAGCCACTGATTTTTGAGGGTTAATTTTACACCCTGCTATTTTGCCAAAGTTTCAGATCACTTTAAGTAACTTGGAAATGGAGTCCATGGGGATGCTTTAAATACAAGATCATGTCATCTGCAAAGAGGGAGAGTTGTACTTCATCTTTCCCTATTTGGATCCTCTTGTCTTGTTTGCCTCTTGTCTTATTGCTCTAGCTAGGCATTCTAATACTAAATTGAAGAGAAGTAGAGAGTGGACATCCTTGTCTCCTTCCTGAATTTAGAGGAAATGGCTTTAGATCTTCACTGTTAAATATAATGCTGGCTGTAGTTTTGTCTACACAGCCTTTATTATGTTGAGGAATGTTCCATGGATTCCTAGTTTTTTCCAGAGCTTTCATTATAAAGGGGCATTGGATCTTGTCAAATGCTTTTTCTGCATCTATTGAGATAATCATGTGTTTCCTATCCTTGCTCTTATTGATTTGCTGAATTATATTATCTGATTTGCATAGGTTGAACCAGCTTTGCATCCCTGAGATGAATCATATTTGATAATGGTGTATGATTTTTTTGATGAGTTGTTGAAGTCGATTATCAAAATTTTGTTGAGAAGTTTTGCATCAATGTTCACCAAAGAAATAGGTCTATAGTTCTCTTTCTTTGATGAGTCACTGCCTGGTTTTGGGATGAGGGTTATGATGGCTTCATAGAAACAGTTTGGTAGTGAACTTTCAATTTCAATTTCATTGAAGAGTTGGAGCAGTATTGGTGTGATTTCTGTTTGAAGGCCTTGGAGAATTCCACTGTAAATACATCCAGTCCTGGGCTTTTCTTGAGTGGGAGGTCTCTTATTGCTATTTCTATTTCCATGCTTGATATGGGTCTGTTAATTTGTTTTAAATCATCTTGGTTTAGTTTGGGCATGTCAATATTTGCTAGAAATTCATTCATTTCTTCCAGATTCTCAAACTTACTAGCATATGTGTTTGAAAACTATTCCCTTATAATGTTCTGAATCTTAGTTGTTTCTATGGTGCTGTTTCTATTCTCATCTCTGAGTTTATTTGGGTGTGTTCTTTTCTTTTTCTGATAAGATTTACTCAGTGTCTGTTAATTTTGTTAATTTTTTCAAAAAACTAACTCTTTTTTAAAATATTTCTATGGTTTTTGGTCTCTGATTTATTTAATTCTGATTTAACTTTAATTATTTATTTCCATCTACTGGATTGGGGTTTAGCTTATTGATCTTATTCAAGGAGTTTCAGGTGCCTTGTTAAACTGTTGGTTTCAGATCTCTCCAACTTGTCAATGTAGGACCTCAGAGCTATAAACTTGCCTCTGATTATTGCCTTTGCTGTGTCCAAGAGTTGCTGGTGTTCATTTTTGTTAAATATTGTAAACATTCATATTTCCTTTTTAATCTCTTCCATGACCCACTGGTGGTAAACAGTGTTTTGTTCAGCCTCCATGTGTTACAGGACTTTCTTTGGTGGCTTTTGGTATTGAATTCTAATTTTATTCCCTTGTGGTATCAGAAAATGCTGGGCATAATTTCAGTGTTTCTGAATTTGGACAGTTTTGCTTTGTGACCTAAAATGTGGTCTATTTTTGATAATGTTCCATGTGCTGTTGAGAAGAATGTGTATTCTGATGCTGTTGGGTGATGTAAACATCAAGAGCCCTGTAGTTGCACCGATAGAAAGAAAGAAGTGAGATAAAGAAAAAAGAAAAATGAAAAAAAAATTAAAAATGAAATACTTAAAACACTATATAAATATAAACAAGTAATACTACAATTAAAGGAGATAATGCTGAGAATATATGAATTGAGTAATCAATATCTGAATTAAGCATTCACTCAATGAAGGATAAGGTCTAATACTATAAGATAGGTATGTATATATAGGAATGAACAGAATAGCAATTATGTAAAGCAGCAAAAAATAAAATGGACCAAAAAGGAAAAGAGTAAAAGGAGAATTTAAAGAAACCCTAAAATAAAAATGATGCAAAAATATAAAATATTTAATTTTTTTAATTAGGTAGAAAACAGATTTCTTCGATTTTTTTTTTTTGCGGGGGGGGGGGGTGGATCTTGTTTCTCCCCTGTATCTATAACCAGTCTTTTGGTGGAGTCTCTGGTTTGCTTGTGGTGTTTGGTTTTCCTGTGGCTTGATTGTTTGAGCAGGACAGATGAAGCTCTGCCTTACTGGGGACTTCATGATCCTCCTCCCAGGCTAATTCAGTGGGAAGGAGATCTGTTTTGAGTATCACAAAAGAGGGAGATGGCTGTTTCCTCTAGCTTGCAGTTGCTGTGAGGGGGCTAGGTTGTGGGTAGAGTTGAAGCCTGTCAGCAATCAGTAGCTATTTCTTGAGGGGCTAGCTCCTGAGACACTCACACAGCCCAGCTTGGAGCCATTCTTAGGATTTATGTGTATGGAGTTTCCAATTGTTTTTCTTTTACCCTCCTGCAGCTAGAGTTGCTGCCTGTGCTACAGAGTGAGTGTTGGGGCAGCCTCTGGTTCTGTTTACCCAGTGAAGAAATTCACCCCACCTTGGGTGGAGTTTTCTCTGCCTGGGAAGGGCAACTTTCCCTTGGACTGGAGCTGAGCCCTGCAGGTCAGGTTCCTCTGAACTGTTGAATGGCTCCTATTGTCTTCTTCCAAGGCCTGAGTTACCTGCTAGATGCTCAGGCCTGGTCCTTGTCAGTATCAAGATGGAGTTCTCTGGTGGTGGGGAGGGGCTACCTTCCCACCGCAGTTCTGTGAGAAGGAGTGAGGATGTCTTCAGTGAGTAGAATGCTGGCAGTAAGTAGAATCAACTGGCACACCATATCTGGTGCCTCTGTCCCGGGCTTTGTTGATATGGCAGCTGCAGGCTGCAGCCACTGCAGACACCATCAAGTGCTGGAATCTGTCTTCTTAATCAAGCTGCCTGAATTTTCCTCTCTGGCAAAACTCTCTGCATTCTGATGACACACTTCGTGTGACTTTCTAGCCTTGGACTTTGCACAGGAACACTAAAACTGGTTTCTATGCAAGATCTTGTTTAATCCCCAGCTTCTCCTCTGCCATCTTCCTCCGGACTTGAATGACTAAGCTTGAATTATTTTTTTTATTTTTAAAATATTTATTGTAAAGGTAATGTACAGAGGGGTTACAGTTACATAAGTCAGGTAACAAGTACATTTCTTTTTTAACAGTTTTTTGAAAGCCTTTGAATTATTTTTATACTTGATCAAACTACCAACTAGTTTCAGTTTGATATTTGAACAAAGTACATGAAGTAAATTGAGTTTTATACCTACCATTGTAAGGTGGTATTAGCCCCACAGAATTTCTGAGAGATAAACACAAACATATAGAGGCCTAAAGGAGTTTTCAAAAAATTATTTCAAATTTAATATGCATCACTTAGAAGGGAAGTATACATACTACCAACTTTTTTCAGTTTCCATAATTATCTACCTCTTCATAATAGATTTTGAAATATGAAAATAATCTGAACAAAATAAAGTTTAACCCAATACACTTGGAAATTATATAGCAATTTAATTACTATTTGCAGATGTTAAACCCTTCCAAGAGTCTAGATAATATGGTACAAAATCTACTATTATTTCTAATTTATTTAAGATTACCAGGATAATAAGGACTAACAACACAGGGATGGTAACTTTGTTTTAAACCATACAGAAGACAGAAATCATTCCTGTAAAAATTTTTTTTCTGCTTTTTATTTTTCACCCCTTCTATGGAAGACTTAGATGTAGTTGGTTCTATAACTGTCTGGTAATTGCTCTAATAATTTTTTTCATTGACACTGATGCAACAACTTCTTCCTATGTGTATGGAAAATATTATATTTAGGATCATTGATCCTAAAGTGAGCCAGAAGGTCAATGCATTCATTTCTGTAAAAGTATATTTGCACATTTACTTCAAGTGAGCATTAATTGACATCTGTAAATTGTTTGATGTTTTTTCTTGCAGACCTTGCTTTCTGACCTGATTGTCTTAATGAGATTTGATCCTTTGTTTAAGTTTTAATAAGACTTCTAAGTAAAGTTCTTTGCTTAACAGTCAGTCCAATAGGAATAAATTTCAAGAATTTTTTTATCGTATAAGCTTTTGTTTTTAACTCTGCCAAGTTGTGCCATAATTTTTTGTCATAATCTCTGCCCAGTGATGGAATATCATGCTCTAGAATTTCCTTGTCCAAGGAAAACTATAGGAAAGAACTATCTGAACTGTTGGTTTGTTCCAGCATAAGCAGGTGTAGGAGGTAATATACCCAGACCCATGATTTGGCAGGTGGTGTTCATTATCAAGCAGAAGGCTAAGATGTAAGCACAATCTGCTTATTACTTTTTAGTATGACTTGATTCAGAAAATGTTCTCCCAAAATTGTAGAACTGACAATGACTCCCCACAATGATTACCAGTGTCTGGTTAGAATTCTGTAAAAGAGCCAGGCATGGTGATATATGCCTACATTCCCAGCACTTGGGAGACAAGAGGCTGACTGGAGTTCAAGGAGAGACTGGCTACATAGCCACAATGCCCCTTCCCATGGAAAAAAATCAGATAATGACAGCTAAAATAAAAAAAGACTTAAGATAGTTCTTTTTTTTTTTTTTTTTTTTTTTTTTTTTTTGTCGGTCGTGGGGCTTGAACTCTGGGCCTGGGCGCTGTCCCTCAGCTCTTCAGCTCACGGCGAGCGCTCTACCACTTGAGCTACAGCGCCACTTCCGGTTTTCTGGTGGTTTATTGGAGATAGGAGTCTCACGGTCTCTCCTGCCCGGGCTGGCTTTGAACCGCGATCCTCAGATCTCAGCCTCCTGAGTAGCTAGGATTACAGGCGTGAGCCACCAGCGCCCAGCTTAAGATAGTTCTTATATGTATGTAATAGATTTCTCCAGTAGTAAATACAAAAGAACCAGTCTTTTATTAATTATTTCAGCAATGTTTTGAGTTCTGGTACTCTCATCCTCTTGTCCCAATGCTTACAGTGAGCAAGTATGTAACAATCAAGAGTGTGTGCCAATTCCAACCTAAGATGATCTTTAAGTCTGTCACTCAGATATTTTTTGTGCACTAAACAAGGAGACAATGATGTGTCACAATATTACTTATTTACTGAGAAAACAGAAAGATCTCCCAGAAAATATTGAACTACAGGCTAAAATTTATGATGGTAAAGCTACTTTACAGTCCTTTCCATCTTCTGGATTTCTGGGAAGCCCACATTCTTCAGTGGTCTCCTGTGTCCTTTTCATTTGCCCTATGGGCTTGCTTATTTTTCTGAAAAACTCCCCAGTTACAGCAGACCTTTCTCTAAACAGGTGATTTTTTTTCAATGAAATGTCATTTTGGCTTTGTGAGTATCCTTAGTGGCATGTACCAAATGACTCATTCCATTTGTGACCAGAGCCAAATTCAAATTTAATTGTCCAGAGGGGACAAGTTAATATATAACCTATTGTGCTACCTGGCATGTTAAATTAAATTTCCTGAACTATTTTCACTGAGAACAGAATCAGGTATATTGTTTTGTAAAGGCATGTCTAAGTATCAGCTGTGACTTCAACCACCTACATAGCACATATATGTATATATGTAAAACTATATACTAATAATATATATGAAAAACTAATAATATATATGAAGATTCTTAATTTTAAAGATAAGAAGTGGAGATTGTTTATGTCCATAGAACTACATGGATATTAGGTTGAGCCTTACAGTAATATGACAATCTCTCATTTGAACTTCCATTTAAATATATACCTATATGATAGGTTTGGGGAATGCTTCCATAAATGAATTTAATTTGAGGTTTTTTTAAAATTTAAAATGTAGTAACAAATTCAGTGTATATCCTACAAAATTAAGAAAAGTGAAGGATAGGTTTGTTGGGAGGAATGAGTCAGAATGATGAAAAGGATGACTTTGATCAAGATGCACTGTGTTTGTAAACTGTTTCTTTGTACAACTACTTAAAGATAAAAAACATTTTAAAAACTTAATTCATAAGTTTCCAAGTGCATGTTTTTTTCCACCATACAATGGTATATGTGGTATTGATTTTTATGGAAATTAGGAATGTCATTAAGTATATCAGAAATTGTTTTAGAGCTTATCAAATTGTCATTGACACCCAAAACCTAGTAATATTGTACACACAGGAGTAAAAACTGGAATGAAGATAGGCACTGGTGGCTCACACTGGTAAACATAGTTCATTGTTCAAACCAGCCAGGGCCAGTAAATTTTGTGAGACTTTTATCTCCAGTTAACCACAAAAAGCAGGAAGGGGTGCTGTGCCTCAAGTAGTAGAGCACTAGCCCTGAACACAAAAGCACAGGGACAGTAGCCAGGCCCAGATTTCAAACACTAGCACAGAAAAAAAAAGAAAAAGAAATAGAAAGTCACTGAGGTTTCTATATGGAATTATGACTTATTATGGTACTTTCTATTTTTTAACCATTATAGTCATTGCTAGGCTTTATTCATTCATCAAGTGAGTATTCTTTGGCAATGAAACACTGTAGGGGAGAAAAGGAACAGAATACCAACACAGGTGGAGCTAATGCTCTAGCTGGAGAAGTGGTAACATATGCATAATTAATATATAAATATATATATATATATTAAAGGAAAGGTATATTTTTCAATGAACACTACAGCTCAGAGAGTTATATTCTGCTCCGTCTGATTTTCTTGTCTAGTTTGTTATAAATCATGTACCTAAAAAGAAACTTTATCATAATATTTATGAATTAAATTCTCATCGTCTGTTTATAAAAGAAGATATCATCAACCTTTCTGGTTTTGATTTTAGCAGGCTGATAACTTGGGGTTTAAATTATGGGCAATAACATACCTCTCTATTATTGCGCTTTTAAAGCAATCCAGATTTGCCTGTGGAACCCCAGTGGACAGGAGACTGTTCTTTTCAGCAATCTGTATCCTGCAGAGGATTTCTGACAGTCAGGGTAGGAATGGAGGCTGCCTCTGCTTAGAAGTTTATGTAATCACTTGAAGTCTGCCTTCCTGAGAAATTTCCCACATTTGGCACTGCAGTTCTTTGATCATAATGCAATAGGACAACGTCAGGAAAAATACTCCTATAAAGTGAAACACATCTTGTTCTTTAACCTAGAAATGACGATAACCATTACTTTCATGAGAATTTTTTCATATGAATATTTTAGCTTCTATAAAGGACAACACTGAATGACAATTAAGGAATAGTGTTTTTAATTAAGGACGAGATTAAACATTATTTCTTACCAGACTCTCACAGAGTACAAGCTGATAATTTTCATCTGTATGCTACAGTAAAAACATGACATTATGACCTCAATGCATTTGAGTTTTTCCTAATTTTATAACTAAATGAAAAAAGCTGAAAGGGATTTTTGATAGGTTTATGTGATAAGAATACTTCATTCAACAGTTCTTCAGTAACACATTTATGTATTTGGTGACAAAAATCTACCTTTTCTCCATTAGCTTTCTTTTTTTTAAATAATAGAGCACCATAAATTTCCATTTCATGTAGATGGGAAGTTGAGCTCAGTAAAACTATGCACA